>NW_027102239.1:1580000-1636058 GCF_035609145.1 Eleutherodactylus coqui
AGCAACAGGGAGATTTTAAATTACCCCAGCAATCTGGGGTAAGGTCCGCGGATAAATCCGGGGGCTTTAGGTATGTAATTTCATCTCCACTCACGGATATGAGGAAAGATGAAATTTTTAATTTTTTAACTGTTTACTTGGATAACGGCAATAGCGTGACTGGGGGTCACTGCGGCAGCTTTCAACAAGGAGCTGTCATGTCCACAGCCCCCAGGGCTTTAATCCTCAGAGTGAGCATGTTTTTATGGCTGTGGGGATTAAAAACACTATAGGGCGGTCAATAAGGGGTTAAGGAGAAAACAGACGTTGTCACTAAGGCCTCTTTCACATAGAATGTTTTTTACAGCATTTAGCGTGGTTTGTGAAAAGCCGCAAAAAAACCCACTGATTGATCACAATGGAGCTTCTCAGGGAGCGTTCGAACACTACAATTTTCTAACGCTATCTGCTCTAGTTTAGTTTGTTTCAGCCCTTTTTAATGCCCCATATCACCCATTGTAATGATGGAGTGCGTTACACAACGCTGTTGAACACATTTAAAAATGGCGTTCGAAAACGCTTTAAAATGCAGCATTTTAACAGACGCCTGTGTGAAAGCAACCTTAGGGCTCATGTCCACGGGCGTATACGTAATACACTGTGGGTCTCCCGCGGTGTTTTATAAATTACAACCAATACTCTCTGCCGGCAGAGGTCGTGTATGTGGCAAGTATAGCACTGCGCATGCCCACTAATCTCACATCACGGACATGCGCAGTGTGATTTTTTTTTTTTTTTTAAATTCCCGCTCTGTTCAGAGCAGGAATGTGTATCGAAACACTGCCCTCTCGCAATGTGTGCGTATGGACAGCGTATCATACGCAATCCATAAAAGGGCTGCATATCATGTGCAGAGAAATAGAGCATGTCCACTGACTTTCATTGCCTCCATTCACTGCGTGTCATGCAACGCACACTTGATACTCCATAAAAACACGGTCGTGGACATGAGCCCTGAGGCCAATTCACACGGGCGAGCGTGATGTGGGGCCGTGAATCCCGCCTCCATATCGTGCTGCTTACCATGTGATTTCCCCAGGGATGCGAGAGTTTTCATTGGAAAACAGCCTCGCATCCCTTCAGGGTCACAATTATCGCTGGGGAGTCACTATTACTGCCGCAGAGGTTTAGCCATTGCTTTCAATGAAGCCAGCGATGCTGCAGCCGACCCCATTAACCTCTTAGTGACCAAGCCTGTTTGCGCCTTAAAGGGGTTGTCTCGCGAAAGCAAGTGGGGTTATACACTTCTGTATGGCCATATTAATGCACTTTGTAATATACATCGTGCATTAAATATGAGCCATACAGAAGTTATTCACTTACCTGCTCCGTTGCTGGCGTCCCCGTCTCCATGGCTCCGTCTAATTTCGCTGGCTTCTTGCTTTTTTAGACGCGCTTGCGCTGTGCGGTCTTCTGCCTGGTGAATGGGGCCGCTCGTGCCGGAGAGCTGCTCACCGCGTCGTCATCGTAGCTCTGCCCCGTCACGTGTGCCGATTCCAGCCAATCAGGAGGCTGGAATCGGCAATGGAACGCAAGGAAGGAGAAGAAAATCCACGGTGCACCGTGGGAGAAGACCAGCGGCGCCATCTTTAAAAGAAGAATAGAAGAAGCTGCAGAACGCTGATGCAGGTAAGTGCAATGTGCTTTTTAAAAACTAACCTATGCTTTCTTTTTAACAGACTTTAAATGCACACAAAAGTAGAGCATGCAGCGGTTTTTTCGCATTTGGGCAAAAAAAGGAAACGAAAACCAATCCGTTGAAATCAATGGGTTTTATTCTCTGCATATTGTGCTCAGAAAGTTTGCGCATGCTAACACACGCGTGTAAATGTCCATGTGAAGGAACTCTTAAGCCTGGCTTCAGATGGGTGTGTTTGTGTGCGCATTTATGCAGCGAATAGAGCCCTAACGAACGGGTTCGTTCACAAGTGCGCATCTTTACATTTCATGCAAAAAAAAAAATATGCAGCATACTCTATTTTGCGGCACTTTTGCACACCAAAAGTCCCCATAGAAGTCAATGGGGATGCACAAATATACATGTGATATGCCAGGAGGTGCGTGATACGCTGCGTAATTGCGCAGGAAAGGAACACATCCAGAACTCGTTAGACTAATTCCATACATATTTTTAGGTGACTTGGACATTTTCGTTCCTAAGATCTGAGTTCGACCAACAGACCGGCCTAATGTCACACGATGTCAATAGTAAGTAGCTTGTGCCTCTTAATACTAGTAAGTAGCTTGTGTTCTCCCGCAGGGTTTTGAACGATAATTGTCCCATGTAAAAACATGCAGAAACTGAACGACTGGATCAGAATCGTCCAGTTGTTCACTTTTAAGCAGCTTAAAATCCAAACACATTTCTCGGTGTAAGCAGCAGCCGTCCAGTACTGAACGTCTGCTGCTTACAGTGAATGGAGGTGAGCAGAACTCTCCTCCAGCTGCCCCGCCTCCCTGCTGGCTGCGCTGTCAGCGATCCAGCAATGCTCGCTCCTGTGCAGAGCGAGCACCACAGGGATGAATGTCGGGCATTGTTTGCCTGACACTCGTTTTGTGTAAAAGGACCCTTGGACCTCCCTCACACAGGTGTTTTTGTACAGTTTTTAGTGCTGCGCTAAACGCTGTACAACGCACCCATACATTTCAATGGGGCTGCTCACACAAGGCTAAAAACGCTGTGTCTTCAACGCTGCGCTTTAACAGCGTTGCATGTTCTATTTTGGGACGTTTTCAGCCCTGTGTCACCCATTGAAATGAATGGGCAGCGGCCCGGGCTTCCCCTGCACTGACAAATGATCTATTGCTGTAAGCGAGGTTTGAGAACTCTCCTCCAGCAATAGATTGCTGTGATTGGACATCGAGCCAGCGTCGAGAAGCAATCACAGCCATTCATGGCTGTCCCAGGCAATCACAGCAGTCTATTGCTGGAGGCGAGTTCTCAAACCTTGTTTACAGCAATAGATCATTTGTCAGTGCAGGGGAAGCCCGGAGTAGTGGCAGAGATCGGTGGCCGGGACCCGGACGGCACATGCTTTTTTTTTTTCCAGCATCCTTGGCTGCTTTTTCAGCTGTGTGAGGGAAGCCTTAGACTGGTGTATAAAATGCTGGTTTAAGTAAATATCCTACAAAATGTTTAAAATTTGGAGACACGCTTTATTGTATACATATTTTTGATCAATTCAAAAAATGAAATACAATCCTATATAGATTTGGTTACATACTGTGCCATGTAATCCCGAACATTGTTTGCATATAAAAAATAATCCTTCTCCTCCTCCTCAGAGGGAACATAAACAGGCAGAAACTAAAAGGGAAAGATAAGGTCCAGTTAAAGGGAACATATCAGCACCCACATTATGGGGCTCAAAGCTGAGGGAGGAACTTGTAGAGGGGGGGGGGGGTGCTTTTTATACTCTCCAGGTCCCTCATTCCAGCGCTGTAACCCTGAGAAATCGGAGAAGCAGACAGCACGACTCTGCAGACGGCTCTGTAAGCATGCGCTCTCGTATAGAGTTTAATGAGAGAGCACATGCGCATTATCTTCTAAAAAGGGTCACGCTGCGCGTGTTCTGATTTCTCGGAGACACAGTGCTGGAAAAGAGGAACCTGGTGAGTATAAAGAGCAGCTCCCTGTTACCCCCAATTCCTTACCTTTCAGCCCCATAGCATAGTTTACTTTAATAAACAGGAATGATTCTACTACAGATCTCAGCTAAAACGTTTTGGGAACATTATATTTCATATAGTATTCCTTACCTCTACTTCTACATTGGTACAGACTTGACACACGGTCATGAGTAAAAGTTTTGCCCCGAGAATTGTAAGTAGAAGAAAAGCTGAATAAATAAATAAGTAAATAAATATAATAAGGGATCTTCCCATAGGATTATCATGTCCGTATGGGATACCTACTCCACTTAGCCAGAGGGGAGAGATGCCATCAAGCAATAGCTCTCGCTCAGGTAGACATTGGCCTTCTATGTAATACATGGCATTCATGTACTGGTCAGTAACACTAATACAGCTCTGTACTCCCAGAATACTGTAAACGTACAGGCCTATTGAACATTGAAGCTTCTAAGACTATGGCCAAAGACAAAAACTTGCTTGGTAGATCTCAGGGTAGGGCTTATATTTCAAGCCCCATTGAAAAATAATGGTAGAGCTTATTTTGTAGGTAGTTCTTATTTTTGGGGAAACAGGGTAGTTACTCCCATTCTCCACACCCTTTTTAGAGGACAGGATGTGTTAATGTAGAATATCCTAGCACCCCCGAAGGAAACAGACAGGCCTGGACAAGCTGATTTCTCCTGCGGAAACAAAGGCAAACCCCCATAGATTAAGGGCTCACTCAGACGGGAGTATGTGTCCCACGTATTTTTCATATGCACATTTACTACGCCTGTTAAATCCCCAAAAACTAGATAAGGTTCATATTCTGCACCAAAATAGGACACGTTGCAATTTTTTTTCCACAGACGTGAATAAAAAACGCTGGTGTGAGAAGCCCTAGACAAATCAGTGGGCTTTTAGCACTGCTTACTACGCATGTATTTTTCACATTGGGAGACATATGTCCATGTGAATTAGCCCTAAGGGTGTGTGTTCAGAGAAGAGTGCGCACAAGATACAAGCAGACCATGAGCATCTAGAATAGGGTTTTCCAACATTCCTTGGCCAAGTATTCCCTTCTCAAATAAATTACTTAAAAATTCAGCAAAGGTTATCATGGCACTATGTGTTGTACCTACCTTCATCACAATACCAGGACAGACTAAGTACTCCCTAGAGGCAATGACTGTACTCCTAGTCACTCTCCTGCCACACTAGTATTATAAATGGCACATGGTGGGGAAAGCCCTGTTAGGGCCCTAGAAGCTTCAAGGTACATCTCTAGCCCATGAGATACATATATGACTGGCTCAGAGCCAACCATCCGATGGTTTAACCCCTTAACGACCAGCCCATAGTGTTTTTACGTCCGATTAAATTGATACAACTGCCAAAATAATGAAAATTGAAATTTTTCCTACTGCTTAGATTTATTCAAAAATTGTGCGGTAAAAATACGCAGTACACCACTAGATGAATTCGTTAAGGGGTCTAGTTTTCAAAATGGGGTCATTTGTATGGGTTCTCTGTCGTTTTGGCCGCTCAAGGGCTCTACAAGTGTGCTATGGGGCCGAAATCCCCTTCATGCTAAATTTCAGTTCTGAAAGCCACCGACTACTCCTTACATTTTGGGCCCCTTTGTGCATCCAGACATAAGATTAGGGCCACAATGGGTATGTCTCTGAACACTGGACAAACAGGGGTATCTATTTTGGGGTGCAAATCTTAATTCATGTGTGTGCTGTACAAAAATGCTGTTTTTAAAATGACAAAATTGCCAAAAAACGAAAATCACAATTTTTTTCCTTTTGCTTTGCTTGAATTCATTTAAAAGCTGTGGGGTCAAAATGTGCAGTACACCCCTAGATAAATTTGTTCTGGGGTCTAGTTTTCAAAATGGGGTCACTTGTGGGCGTTCTCTATGTAATGTGCAGGGGGGGGGGGGGGGGGATGGAAGAGCCAGGAGAAGGAACTGAGCTCTCGTCCCCCTCTCCGCCCCTCTGCACTATTTGCAATGGGAAGAGGCAGGGCGGGGCTAAGTTCTGAGAATTAGCCCCGCCCCTGTCCCACCTCTCCCCATTGCAAATAGTGCAGAGGGGCGGAGAGGAGGCAGAGAGGGGGGGCGGGAGCTCAGTTCCTGCTCCTGGCTCTTCCATCCCCCCCCCCTGCACACGAGGACAACGTATATCTGTGCATGGGGGAAGGGGGGAGAAAAAACCCCCCGCAGCTTTAGGCCTCTTTCATACAAGCGTTGCATTCACCCGCACCCGGCTTAGGTAGTTAACC
Organism: Eleutherodactylus coqui; assembly: GCF_035609145.1. Lineage (NCBI taxonomy): Eukaryota > Metazoa > Chordata > Amphibia > Anura > Eleutherodactylidae > Eleutherodactylus > Eleutherodactylus coqui. Next base: position 1,585,941 of record NW_027102239.1, read on the forward strand.
ATGTGCTGCCTGCTTGCTGGAGAAGAACCCCTCTGTCTGCTGGGAGTCCCCCAAACTATTGCAGATTTACATGCAATTCACCTAACAACCCTCCATCTGTAACCTGACTGACCAGCAGTGAATGCCCGCAGTTAACTCCTTCATGACTGACCTGGTTTAAGCACTAATGAGCAACCAGTTTTTCAGTCTTTATTTTTGTGCATTCCTGGGATCAGAACTATAAGGGGACTAAAGTACATTCGTGTGAAGGAGCCCTCGGCGCAATTTTATGCATATGAGAGCGAATTTGCTTACCCCCTTAGACTCTAATGGAATATCGGGAGCGCAAATGCACGTAAAAATCATTGCGGTTTCTGCGACCGCTTTTCTGCTAAATTTAGCACGCCGTGTGAAAGAGGCCCTAGGGCTTCGGTAGACGAATGTACACGCCAAGACTATTGTCGCAGTGGAGCGTATTTGTGCATAAACAAGGTTTACAGTAATCGGGTTGCGCTTGAAATGCCAGTTCACACGCACGTTCACCCCTTTCCGTGGCATACAGTGGCGATGGTCATCTTCTCCCTGCGACGGCCGCCGGGTCACAACCCTTTCCTGTCATTTTTGTATGTAAAACGCAGAAAGATGAGGTGAGAAACACCCTTAGGGTCAGGGGCGTACCTAAAGGCTCAAGGGCCCGGGTGCAAAAGTTCAGCTCAGGGCCCCCCCTTACCTTTCTCACCGCGTACCCATACCTAAATCATGCTGCATACAGCTGCAAAATGAATTTCCATACATGAATTAGCCCTATTAACGCGTTTCCTGCACTAGATGAAAATCACACACACACACCGCTTTTTATTGCGGTATACTGCTTCCATTGATTTGAATGCGATTACTCAGACGTGAGCTCGGAAGCGGTGATTTTTAAGCGCTATCTGTCCTGTATTTGCGTTTTCTAACGCACCTCCCCACCCATCACAATTGTGGGGTGCATTAAAACCGCTTTACCATGCGTTCAAAAGTGCTGCTCAAAATTGAGGTAAAAAACCCACGATTTTAAGCTGTGTTTTCTGAATGCACGTCTTAGTGCAGAGGGGCGGAGAGGAGGCAGAGAGGGGGGGCGGAAATTCCACTGCCGGATTTCCTGCAGAATTTCCACCCATGGAAGCTGCCATAGGATTGCGTTAGAAAACGCAATCCTAGGCAGACGGCCGCGGTTTGTCCGCGCGAAATCACACGTGGAAAACAAACCGCGGCATGCTCTATTTCTGTGCGGGGTTCGCAGAGCCCCGCACAGAAACGTCACTCGCCGGCCGCTGGCACCGGTCTGCGCATTTAGGACGGCAACTCCCACAGCCTAGAAGTTTGTATGATCTAGAGGCTCAGTCACAGCAAATGTGGACACATAATACCATATGGAACCTGTATGCCTCAATTGCCCCCCATATCACATCTTGTATCCAAGCTAGAGGCGGTACAACAAAGTACTAGAGCCTCCATACTCGCCTGTATCACATCTTGTATCCAAGCTAGAGGTGGGACAACAGGGTACTAGAGCCTCCATGTTCGCCTGTATCACATCATCTTTTTTTATGATCGCAGGGAGAGAAAACGCATCAATTCTGCCATAGAATTTTGATTTTCTTTTTATAGCGTTAATCATGCAGCATAAATGATACACTACATTTTTTTCTGCGGGATGGTACGGTTACAATGATACCAAAATTCTTATATTTTTTTTAGGTTTTTCCACAATAAAAAGCCTTTTTTTGGAAATTATTATTTTTTTCTTAACTCACTGCATTCCAAGTCCTATAACTTTTTTATTTTCCCATGGACGGAGCTCTCTGAGGGCTTATTTTTTGCGGGACGAGCTGTAGTTTTTATTTGTACCATTTTGGGGTACATACGCTTTTTTAATCACTTTTATTGCGTTTTTTTGTGAGGCAAAATGCTAAAATACTTACTATAGCAATCTTAGGCGCTGGCAATACAGGACGCCAGTATCTGGCGTCCTGTTGCCATAACAACCAGCCGGGCTCTGCGATATGAATTCCTTTGGGTAAGTGAGATTTTTGGCCCGTGTGAAAGGGGCATTACTGTATGCTAAACTGTTCACTTCATTTTCATTGCCTTCTATGACATTTATGGAAATGGCACGGCACAAATTATTGTTAGGGGTTCCATCACAGGTGCGAAAATCAGCATCCCCACCACACTCCCCTTGTGCAGCTGTACCGCCTCCACACTCCCCGCATGTAACCGCGCCGCCTCCACACTCCCCGCATGTAACCGCGCCGCCTCCACACTCCCCGCATGTAACCGTGCCGCCTCCACACTCCCCGCATGTAAACGCACCGTCAATACACTCCCCAGCATGTAACCACACCGTCACCACACTCCCCGCATGTAACCCCACCATCACCACACCGCCCTTATGTAACCGTACCGCCACCACACTCCCAGCATGTAACCGTACCATCACCACACCTTCCTCATGTAACCATTGCGCCTCCACACTCTCCGCACATAACCGCACCGTCACCACACTCCCCGCACGTAACCACACCGTCACCACAATTCCCTCATGTTACCGCGCCGCCACCACACTCCCTGCACGTAACCGCGCCGCCACCACACTCCCCGCACGTAACCGCGCCGTCACCACTCTCCCCGCACGTAACCGCGCCGTCACCACTCTCCCCGCACGTAACCGCGCCGTCACCACTCTCCCCGCACGTAACCGCGCCGTCACCACTCTCCCCGCACGTAACCGCGCCGTCACCACGCTCCCCGCACGTAACCGCGCCGTCACCACTCTCCCCGCACGTAACCCCGCCGTCACCACTCTCCCCGCACGTAACCCCGCCGTCACCACACTCCCTGCATGTAACCCCACCGTCACCACACTCTCTGCATGTAACCCCACCGTCTCCACACTCCCTGCATGTAACCGTACCGTCACCACACTCCCTGCATGTAACCCCAGGTCGCCACATTTCCCTCATGAAAACCCACTTCTCTCGCGTAACAATAACACCACCACACTCCCCTTATATAACCGTACCATCACCACACACCTCGTGTAACCCCACATAGGAATGTATATAAGAAAGATGGAGAGACCACACCATTCCCTGACTCACTTACACCCTAGGTGTCTCCACACACTTTTTGGGTGCTCACCTTAAGGAGAAAGGACACCGCTTATAATCCACATCATAGGCCCCTCACAGACTAAGCCAGAAGCCTGCTGCACACCTCCCCACCCATCACAATTGTGGGGTGCATTAAAACTGCTTTACCATGCGTTCAAAAGTGCTGCTCAAAATTGAGGTAAAAAACCCACGATTTTAAGCTGTGTTTTCTGAACGCACGTCTTAGAGCAGCCTTAGGCCCCGTGCACACGGGCGGAAATTCCGCTGCCGGATTTCCTGCAGAATTTCCACCCATGGAAGCTGCCATAGGATTGTGTTAGAAAACGCAATCCTAGGCAGACGGCCGCGGTTTGTCTGCGCGAAATCACACGTGGAAAACAAACCGCGGCATGCTCTATTTCTGTGCGGGGTTCGCAGAGCCCCGCACAGAAACGTCACTCGCCGGCCGCGGGCACCTGTCTGCGCATTTAGGATGGCAACTCCCACAGCCTAGAAGTTTGTATGATCTAGAGGCTCAGTCACAGCAAATGTGGACACATAATACCATATGGAACATGTATGCCTCAATTGCCCCCAATATCACATCTTGTATTCAAGCTAGATGCGGTACAACAAAGTACTAGAGCCTCCATGCTCGCCTGTATCACATCTTGTATCCAAGCTAGAGGTGGGACAACAGGGTACTAGAGCCTCCATGTTCGCCTGTATCACATCTTTTTTTATGATCGCAGGGAGAGAAAACGCATCAATTCTGCCATAGAATTTTGAGGTTTATTTATAGCGTTAATCATGCAGCACATGGTTAACTACCTGAGCCGGGTGCGGGTGGGTGCTGTCTGTCAAGGACCTCTGATGTCACCCAAAAAATGAGTAAGGAGACTTATAAGGTGATGCTAGCTCCTCTGGGATATCTATGCAAATAAGGATGGGAAAATACCTCTCTAGCGCCATCTATTGGATGACAGCATTCCTTCAAATCCAAGTGATTTATAACAAGCCTTAACAATGACTGGGAATATTAAACCAAGCCAGGAAGCCATGCTCAGACAGATTGTTTCATGGTGATTGCCCCTCCTCAGTGTGCAGCAGGCTTCTGGCTTAGTCTGTGAGTGGCCTATCATGTGGATTATAAGCGGTGTCCTATCTCCTTAAGGTGAGTATCCAAAAAGTGTGTGGAGACACCTAGGGGGTAAGTGAGTCAGGGAATAGTGGGGTCTCTCCATCTTTCTTATATACATTCCTATGTGGGGTTACACGAGGTGTGCGGTGATGGTACGGTTATATAAGGGGAGTGTGGTAGTGTTATGCACAGGTCCTTTCCTTAGGGTACTAGTGTATCTTGACGCCACCAGGATTTACTGGAGGAGTCAAGATTGACAGTGGTTGACGCCCCCTGTATCTGATTGGCTGGAACAGCTTGCTCTGCAGCAGGTCCTGTTAGTCCAGTAAGCTGAGGCAGCCGAAATGTTGGGATTCCTTTAGCTCCGTTTATTGCTGATCAGTGCATTGGGACACCTAAAACCCACTCCCCTTGCCCGGCAACAAGAACGGACCCCGCTGCTATGCAAGCCAGCTGAAACACCCTCGTCGTCGGCCCAAAAAAAGAATCCCCGCTTACATTCATGGAGGGCTGCACATATCTTTCTTGTTGGCCCCGCGCAGGAGGCGCGCATTGGTGTAGCTGAACGGGGCTCTCCGGCGGCAGGCAAGAGCAACGCACCCCGCTGTGTGTGACAGCGCTGAGCGGGGTGGCCTTCAGGGAACCCACAGGGCCGTGAAGCACGTTTCCCGGCGGCGGGGCTGAAGGGCCGCAGGTGGATTTGCCGCGGCCTAACACTGGACGGAATTTCCGTGACAAATCCGCCCTGTGTGAACCCAGCTGGTGAGATGCGGTGAACTAGACCGATCTGCACCAAATTCAGCACATGGGTCAATCGGGGGCTTTGGAAGGTTACAGACTGTGTATCGGCTCTCCAGAACCAAGACTCCAAAATAACGGGAGAGACGCGGCCAAACGACTGTTACACTTGCTGCCCATTTATGCAGAAGCTCCAATAACTCGCCAGCAATGTTCTAGAAGTAGATTACTGATTAAATACTTAAAAAAAACTGTCTTTGTTGCCCCTAGCAACCAGGGGGGCTTTCATTGTTGCAAACTGCTCTAGTAAAAGCAAAGTTGCCCTGTAATTGGTTGCTGCGGACAACAGAGTTTTTCTTGTAGCTAGTTCTAATAAATGAGGCCTGCTGTATATCAAACCAATGCTAGGTATTAGTGTACCTTGACGCCACCGGAAGCAAGGGGTTTGACAGGAAGAGGGAGGGGAGCGGAAGAAGACCAGAGACGAGAGACACAAGGAGAAGAAGGAAGATAGGAGCCGAGAAGACGAGCAGCAGAAAGAAAGAAAGCAACAGAAGACAGAAAATTGAGCAAGATCAGCAAAAGATCAGGACAGCGAAAAGAAGGCGAAATTCAGCAAAAGATCAGGACAGCGAAAAGAAGGCAAAATTCGCTTCAAGCGGCGAAAGCAAGCAAGAAGAGGGAGAGTGTGCCAGAGTGGTCCGTGGAAGCAAGAAGACCCAAGACTGAGGATGGAAGATTTGCGGCTACAGATTCAAGAAGCAATCCAGCGGGATGGCGCCGAGTGGCTGGAGGAGTTAATCGCCAGCTGCAGGTTGGGATCGGAGTCGGGGAGGCCACTCGAGCCAGCAGCAAGGGAGCCGGTATCCGGAGAGGAAGCAGCACAAGAGGGGGATGCCGGGCGAGGCCGCCCGAAGCGAAGAAACCCCCCCTTCCCCCCGGCGCGACTCAGCCCGAGTCCCGCTGCAAAGAGAGGCGGTCGTAAGAGCAGTCGCGGCGGCGAGAGGCCGCAAGGAGCAGGACGCGCCATGAGGTTTTTGGCGCCAAATTCAAACCGGGTGTCGGGGAGAGCGCCGGGACCGGTGCCCATCGTGAAATCTCCAGGCTTTCAGCTACGTTTGCTAGCCAGCAACAGGGAGATTTTAAATTACCCCGGCAATCTGGGGTAAGGTCCGCGGATAAATCCGGGGGCTTTAGGTATGTAATTTCATCTCCACTCACGGATATGAGGAAAGATGAAATTTTAAAGTTTTTAACTGTTTACTTGGATAACGGCAATAGCGTGACTGGGGGTCACTCGGGCAGCTGACAACAAGGAGCTGTCATGTCCACAGCCCCCAGGGCTGTAATCCTCAGCATGAGCATGTTTTTATGGCTGTGGGGATTAAAAACACTATAGGGCGGTCAATAAGGGGTTAAGGAGCAAACAGACTTTGTCACTAAGGCCTCTTTCACACAGAATGTTTTTTACAGCATTTAGCGTGGTTTGTGAAAAGCCGCAAAAAAACCCACTGATTGATCACAATGGAGCTTCTCAGGGAGCGTTCGAACACTACAATTTTCTAACGCTATCTGCTCTAGTTTAGTTTGTTTCAGCCCTTCTTAATGCCCCATATCACCCATTGTAATGATGGAGCGCGTTACACAATGCTGTTGAACACATTTAAAAATGGCGTTCGAAAACGCTTTAAAATGCAGCATTTTAACAGACGCCTGTGTGAAAGCAACCTTAGGGCTCATGTCCACGGGCGTATACGTAATACACTGTGGGTCTCCCGTGGTGTTTTACAAATTACAACCAATACTCTCTGCCGGCAGAGGTCGTGTATGTGGCAAGTATAGCACTGCGCATGCCCACTAATCTCACATCACGGACATGCGCAGTGTGATTTTTTTTTTTAAATTCCCGCTTTGTTCAGAGCAGGAATGTGTATCGAAACACTGCCCTCTCGCAATGTGTGCGTATGGACAGCGTATCATACGCAACCCATAAAAGGGCTGCATGTCATGTGCAGAGAAATAGAGCATGTCCACTGACTTTCATTGCCTCCATTCACTGCGTGTCATGCAACGCACCCTTGATACTCCGTAAAAACACGGTCGTGGACATGAGCCCTGAGGCCAATTCACACGGGCGAGCGTGATGTGGGGCCGTGAATCCCGCCTCCATATCGCGCTGCTTACCATGTGATTTCCCCAGGGATGCGAGAGTTTTCATTGGAAAACAGCCTTGCATCCCTTCAGGGTCACAATTATCGCTGGGGGGTCACTATTACTGCCGCAGAGGTTTAGCCATTGCTTTCAATGAAGCCGACGATGCTGCAGCCGACCCCATTAACCTCTTAGTGACCAAGCCTGTTTGCGCCTTAAAGGGGTTGTCTCGCGAAAGCAAGTGGGGTTATACACTTCTGTATGGCCATATTAATGCACTTTGTAATGTACATCGTGCATTAAATATGAGCCATACAGAAGTTATTCACTTACCTGCTCCGTTGCTGGCGTCCCCGTCTCCATGGCTCCGTCTAATTTCGCTGGCTTCTTGCTTTTTTAGACGCGCTTGCGCTGTGTGGTCTTCTGCCTGGTGAATGGGGCCGCTCGTGCCGGAGAGCTGCTCACCGCGTCGCCATCGTAGCTCCGCCCCGTCACGTGTGCCGATTCCAGCCAATCAGGAGGCTGGAATCGGCAATGGAACGCAAGGAAGGAGAAGAAAATCCACGGTGCACCCTGGGAGAAGACCCGCGGTCCACCGTGGGAGAAGACCAGCGGCGCCATCTTTAAAAGAAGAATAGAAGAAGCTGCAGAACGCTGATGCAGGTAAGTGCAATGTGCTTTTTAAAAACTAACCTATACTTTCTTTTTAACAGACTTTAAATGCACACAAAAGTAGAGCATGCAACGGTTTTTTCGCATTTGGGCAAAAAAAGGAAACGAAAACCAATCCGTTGAAATCAATGGGTTTTATTCTCTGCATATTGTGCTCAGAAAGTTTGCGCATGCTAACACACGCGTGTAAATGTCCATGTGAAGGAACTCTTAAGCCTGGCTTCACATGGGTGTGTTTGTGTGCGCATTTATGCAGCGAATAGAGCCCTAACGAACGGGTTCGTTCACAAGTGCGCATCTTTACATTTCACGCAAAAAAAAAATATGCAGCATACTCTATTTTGCGGCACTTTTGCACACCAAAAGTCCCCATAGAAGTCAATGGGGATGCACAAATATACATGTGATATGCCAGGAGGTGCGTGATACGCTGCGTAATTGCGCAGGAAAGGAACACATCCAGAACTCGTTAGACTAATTCCATACATATTTTTAGGTGACTTGGACATTTTTGTTCCTAAGATCTGCGTTCGACCAACAGACCGGCCTAATGTCACACGATGTCAATAGTAAGTAGCTTGTGCCTCTTAATACTAGTAAGTAGCTTGTGTTCTCCCGCGGAGTTTTGAACGATAATTGTCCCATGTAGAAACATGCAGAAACTGAACGACTGGATCAGAATCGTCCAGTTGTTCACTTTTAAGCAGCTTAAAATCCAAACACATTTCTCGGTGTAAGCAGCAGCCGTCCAGTACTGAACGTCTGCTGCTTACAGTGAATGGAGGTGAGCAGGGGGCAGAACTCTCCTCCAGCTGCCCCGCCTCCCTGCTGGCTGCGCTGTCAGCGATCCAGCAATGCTCGCTCCTGTGCAGAGCGAGCACCACAGGGATGAATGTCGGGCAAGCTCTGATTGTCTGAGACAGTCAATGAATGGCTGTGATTGGGCATCGAGCCATTGCCGAGAACCAATCACAGCAGTCTATTGCTGGAGGCGAGTTCTCAAACCTTGCTTACAGCAATAGATCCTTTGTCAGTGCAGGGGAAGCCCAGAGTAGCGGCAGAGATCGGTGGCCGGGACCCGGACGGCACCTGCTTTTTTTTTTTTCCAGCATCCTTGGCTGCTTTTTCAGCTGTGTGAGGGAAGCCTTAGACTAGTGTATAAAATGCTGGTTTAAGTAAATATCCTACAAAATGTTTAAAATTTGGAGACGCGCTTTATTGTATACATATTTTTGATCAATTCAAAAAATGAAATACAATCCTATATAGATTTGGTTACATACCATGCCATGTAATCCCGAACATTGTTTGCATATAAAAATAATCCTTCTCCTCCTCCTCAGAGGGAACATAAACAGGCAGAAACTAAAAGGGAAAGATAAGGTCCAGTTAAAGGGAACATATCAGCACCCACATTATGGGGCTCAAAGCTGAGGGAGGAACTTGTGTGACGGCCGCCGGGTCACAACCCTTTCCTGTCATTTTTGTATGTAAAATGCAGAAAGATGAGGTGAGAAACACCCTTATGAGAACGAACCTCTGGAGATCACAGGGAGCCGTGCGTACATTGCCTTGTCAGGAAGCGCGGAATGAAAGCAGCCGTGCGAGACAATGGCGCGACTGCGCACGTGCGAACCCGGCACACGACTGCGCATGCAGCTATCCTGGAGATAGCTATAGTCTATGGAATATACACGGGCTTTAGCCTTGGCAGTCGTCGTCTTTAAAATCTATGTATAGCTACCTCCCATGCTGTCCATTGGTTTCTACAGTAACATTGCAGCGCCCTCTATTGGTTTTACAGAAACGTGCTGCACCTATGCTCCCTTTAATAAATGATCCCCAAATAGGGGACGTATCAGATGCAACACGCTCAGGCAGCACTCCGGGCGCACCCACAATGCTCTGAGGGAGCTGGAAGACCTTTGCATAGCCCCACCCAACGCTTTCTCAACCGCGCCATATCCATAATGGCCTGTACAATACACTGAATACACTATCAAACACAGAAAAACTGGAGAAAAAGACAAACCTCTAATAAATGGAGGCAAAATACTAAGTGATCAAAAGTATGGACCCAAAATGGGGCAAAAAGGTCGTCACGTAGAAAGCAAGGCCTCACCTACCTCTGACCGGGGAAGATGCAGAAGTTATGGGATGCTGAATGCAGGGATGGGAAAAGAACTTCCAAAACCAAGCGTTGTGTTTGATATGGAGATAATCTGCCCCCCGCAGGACACAATGTATCCGGGCATTAATGCTGGAATACATCACAGGCATCGAGAGATGGGAAAATAAGAACTACACTTCACCAGGCCTCATATGGCCATGTTCTCAAGGGGCTTCCAAGAAATACATTGACCCCTGAGCCGTGGGGAAGGGGGGGACAAACACAGGGCAGTCAGAATATGACAGTCATGGGACCAGCCCTCCGGAACAGGACCAATGCTCTCTACAGGTGCCAGGAGCAGAAGAATGATGATGTCATCATCCGGCTCCACTACATACATACATACATACATACACGCACGCACGTACATACACGCACGCACGTACATACACGCACGCACGTACATACACACACGCACGTACATACACACACGCAGCTGATGACGAGTGCGCACCGCTGCCACTTCAGTCTATGCCAGACGCAGCACCGTACATTTCCGGCTGTACACGCCTACATAGGATTGCATTTCAATACGCAATCCTATGCAGAAGGCCGTGGTTTGTCTACGCGAAATCACGCGCAGAAAACAAACCGCGCCATGCTCTAATTCTGTGCGGGGTTCGCAGAGCCCAGGACATAAACGTCACTCGCTGGCTGCCGGCTCTGCGCATGCGCCGTCTGCTGGCACAGGAGTCAGAGCTGCGGGAGCGGGCGAGTTCCGCACTGCTCTCTGCAGGCGCTCAGGTCGGGTCCCGTTGCGAGCAGCTGGATGCGACACGGCCGTCTGCAGGCGGCCTTAGGCCTCATGTCCACTAGAAAAATACAATCTGCGTAGAATCAGGCGTCACGCGCTCGATTGCCCATGCGCGCTGAGGCGTCATGCGGGACTCCGAAACCGGAAGTATTGGGGTCTCTTGGGGCCGCCGTGACGGGCTCCGCCCCGGAATTCCATGGCAGAGCCCGTCACAGCCATGTGCAGCCGGCTTTACAGCGTGGGTAATCAGGAGTCTGAAAACATAAATAAGGTAAAACAAAAAAACAAATTCAAATCACGTTTTATTATTTATTAAAAATGTGGATTTTACACCAAGTGTCATTCCCTGATTAACCAAAGGCCGCTGTGTTTGGGTATCTTTTCTGTTTACTCAATCGGTGTAAAATATTGCGCAGTTTTTCAGGATCCTCCGTCATAATTCTTTGAAAGAAAAAGCTTATAAAAAAAAAAAAAAGGTGAGTCACAGGCAAAAAGCAGTCCAATAGCCCTAAACAATATTGTTAAAGGGGTGTTCGAGGCTATCGCTCTTCATGACTGCGAAAGCTTCTTCCCAGGAGCGTGGGCGCAATACACTCGGCGGCACGAAGCGCAATTGTGCCTCGAGGAGAGCGATCCCTTGGCCGGCTTTACCGATACCACGCTACACAGCAGATGAAAGATATGTTTTTTTTTCAGACAGCATTCGCTAGTTGTTACCATGTACGTCAGGCGCAAACAGAGCTGTAAGTCACGGATGAGAATAACGGAGGAAAAGATTCCTGAAAGTCGCCCAAAGAAAATATGGCGGAGCGAGAAAACCAAACTAAAACGACGCAGACAGTTCTCAGCGAGGCACAGGATTTACTGAATGTAAAACTATTCGTCTGCAATACACCCCCCCCATATGAAATAGAGGAAAATGCACAGAAAAGTTGAATATCTATATATCTCTCTATAGGGGCCACAACAGCCATGATTATACAAGAGGCTTCTGTACCGCAATGCCTCATCAGTTACAGTAGTGATCACAGGTAATGGCAAGCAGGGACACCTGTTGTCATGGCAACCAATCGGCCCGCCACGATTACAAGGGCCAGACGACATAACATAGGGAGCACGCTTCCTCGGGGAATCCTCTACTTGCTTACATCTCAACAGAATGTAGGAGTTTAATAGTAGGGATCGCTATCCTTATGTACCCCGCTGTAGCAGTGGGAAGCCCGCTATCGGATGGTGTGAGCTCAGCTTCTGATCCCACGCCATCCACATGATGTACGGCCTATAATGGAGGGAACACCCGTTGGATTTCAGTGCACAACTAAATAAATTCCAGGCCCCATTGCCCACTTGTGCGGGAAAAAAAATTTACTTTCTAAAAATAATCCCCCTCTACAACCCCCCTCCCCCCTGCCATCCCCAATTTTCAGCATTCCCTAAATCTTAGATAAAAGTAATAATGTAAACTGCGTTTTACCCAATCAGGTTGCTGGGAATTACCTATTGAGGCAGAAGTGGGTAAGAAAAAGTTAATATGCATGCCAGACCATGCTGACCAGAAGAGGAGCATCAGCTTTCAGGAGGAGGAGCTAAGTATGTGGGTCTTGGGAGGGGCACTGTGCGATGTCACTACTGCACTGGGGGGCCACTGTGGGGTATCACTACTGCACTGGGGGGTGTCACTACTGCACTGGGTGGCCGCTGGGGGGTGTCACTACTGCGCTGGGGGGTGTCACTACTGCACTGGGGGGGCGTCACTACTGCACTGGAGGCCGCTGGGGGGTGTCCCTAATGCACTGGGGGCCACTGGGGGGTGTCACTACTGCACTGGGTGGCCGCTGGGGGGCGTCACTACTGCACTGGGGGGCGTCACTACTGCACTGGGGGGGGCGTCACTACTGCACTGGGGGGGGCGTCACTACTGCACTGGGGGCCGCTGGGGGGTGTCCCTAATGCACTGGGGGCCGCTGGGGGGTGTCATTACTGCACTGGATGGCCGCTGGGGGGTGTCACTACTGCACTGGGGGGGGCGTCACTACTGCACCGGGGGGGCATCACTACTGCAATAGGGGCCGCTGGGGGGTGTCCCTAATGCACTGGGGGTCGCTGGGGGGTGTCCCTAATGCACTGGGGGCCGCTGGGGGGTGTCACTACTGCACTGGGGGGTGTCACTACTGCACTGGGGGGCTAAGTATGTGGGTCTCGGGAGGGGCACTGTGCGGTGTCACTACTACACTGGGGGGCCACTCTGGGGGAAAAGAAACCATTCATTTGGACGGCTTAATGCACACGAGTTTTTGACACGGATTTTGACATAGTTTTTAGAAGCGGGATTCACCGTGAAAAATTTTACAGTGATTCTGCGGTGTGAACAGACCATAATGCCCATGAACGTATCCCTAAACAGCATTTCATACGCAGCCTATACAAATGTATCGGGCTTACACTGCATACCGGTAGTACATGGGGAAATAGAGCATGCTGCCATCTATTTCTCGTGCGTATCGATATGCAGTGTCTACACACACATGTGTAAGATCAGTGAAAGTCCATTGACTCCATTCAGCATGTATCACACAGCCGTGCAAAACACGTGTAAGACAGTGAAAACAGTTGTGGACATGAGCCCGTAGACCGATAGACCGAGTTCTCTGCATGGCTTATTCTTGTGCAAGAATCGGCCATTATTTTCTGTGGGAGTGTAAAAATAAACACATTGCAATCACATGTTGTGCAGTTTACATGAGTCCATGAGGGTTTTTTAATGCAGGTTGCTATGGGGACCACATGGAAAAAAAGAACCAAGGAAGTGCGAAGCAGAGAAAAACGTACGGGAAAAAAACCCAGCATGTCCTATCTTTGGGTGATCTGAGACTTATACTTCATGGTGCTGTTCCTTTAAGTTACTGACAGACACTCCCTGCATGTAACCGCGCCGCCACCACACTCCCTGCACGTAACCAAGCCGTCACCACTCTCCCCGCACGTAACCCCTCCGTCACCACACTCTCTGCATGTAACCCCACTGTCACCACACTCTCTGCATGTAACCCCACCGTCACCACACTCTCTGCATGTAACCCCACCGTCTCCACACTCCCTGCATGTAACCGTACCGTCACCACATTCCCTGCATGTAACCCCACCGTCGCCACATTTCCCTCATAAAAACCCACTTCTCTCGCGTAACCATAACACCACCACACTCCCCTTATATAACTGTACCATCACCACACACCTCGTGTAACCCCACATAGGAATGTATATAAGAAAGATGGAGAGACCACACCATTCCCTGACTCACTTACACCCTAGGTGTCTCCACACACTTTTTGGGTGCTCACCTTAAGGAGATAGGACACCGCTTATAATCCACATCATAGGCCCCTCACAGACTAAGCCAGAAGCCTGCTGCACACCTCCCCACCCATCACAATTGTGGGGTGCATTAAAACCGCTTTACCATGCGTTCAAAAGTGCTGCTCAAAATTGAGGTAAAAAACCCACGATTTTAAGCTGTGTTTTCTGAACGCACGTCTTAGAGCAGCCTTAGGCCCCGTGCACACGGGCGGAAATTCCGCTGCCGGATTTCCCGCAGAATTTCCACCCATGGAAGCTGCCATAGGATTGCTCTATTTCTGTGCGGGGTTCGCAGAGCCCCGCACAGAAACGTCACTCGCCGGCCGCTGGCACCTGTCTGCGCATTTAGGACGGCAACTCCCAGAGCCTAGAAGTTTGTATGATCTAGAGGCTCAGTCACAGCAAATGTGGACACATAATACCATATGGAACATGTATGCCTATCTCCTTAAAGTGAGTCAGGGAATAGTGGGGTCTCTCCATCTTTCTTATATACATTCCTATGTGGGGTTACACAAGGTGTGTGGTGATGGTACGGTTATATAAGGGGAGTGTGGTAGTGTTATGCACAGGTCCTTTCCTTAGGGTACTAGTGTATCTTGACGCCACCAGGATTTACTGGAGGAGTCAAGATTGACAGTGGTTGACGCCCCCTGTATCTGATTGGCTGGAACAGCTTGCTCTGCAGCAGGTCCTGTTAGTCCAGTAAGCTGAGGCAGCCGAAATGTTGGGATTCCTTTAGCTCCGTTTATTGCTGATCAGTGCATTGGGACACCTAAAACCCACTCCCCTTGCCCGGCAACAAGAACGGACCCCGCTGCTATGCAAGCCAGCTGAAACACCCTTGTCGTCGGCCCAAAAAAAGAATCCCCGCTTACATTCATGGAGGGCTGCACATATCTTTCTTGTTGGCCCCGCGCAGGAGGCGCGCATTGGTGTAGCTGAACGGGGCTCTCCGGCGGCAGGCAAGAGCAACGCACCCCGCTGTGTGTGACAGCGCTGAGCGGGGTGGCCTTCAGGGAACCCACAGGGCCGTGAAGCACGTTTCCCGGCGGCGGGGCTGAAGGGCCGCAGGTGGATTTGCCGTGGCCTAACACTGGACGGAACTTCCGCGACAAATCCGCCCTGTGTGAACCCAGCCTTCTGATCACGGGATATTTGCTAAAAATTTTTTTACTAAAGCACTGGTGAGATGCGGTGAACTAGACCGATCTGCACCAAATTCAGCACATGGGTCAATCGGGGGCTTTGGAAGGTTACAGGCTGTGTATCGGCTCTCCAGAACCAAGACTCCAAAATAACGGGAGAGACGCGGCCAAACGACTGTTACACTAGCTGCCCATTTGTGCAGAAGCTCCAATAACTCACCAGCAATGTTCTAGAAGTA
Source organism: Eleutherodactylus coqui (assembly GCF_035609145.1). Lineage (NCBI taxonomy): Eukaryota > Metazoa > Chordata > Amphibia > Anura > Eleutherodactylidae > Eleutherodactylus > Eleutherodactylus coqui. The sequence goes on from NW_027102239.1 coordinate 1,601,427, forward strand.
GATTACTGATTAAATACTTTAAAAAACTGTCTTTGTTGCCCCTAGCAACCAGGGGGGCTTTCATTGTTGCAAACTGCTCTAGTAAAAGCAAAGTTGCCCTGTAATTGGTTGCTGCGGACAACAGAGTTTTTCTTGTAGCTAGTTCTAATAAATGAGGCCTACTGTATATCAAACCAATGCTAGGTATTAGTGTACCTTGACGCCACCGGAAGCAAGGGGTTTGACAGGAAGAGGGAGGGGAGCGGAAGAAGACCAGAGACGAGAGACACGAGGAGAAGAAGGAAGATAGGAGCCGAGAAGACGAGCAGCAGAAAGAAAGAAAGCAACAGAAGACAGAAAATTGAGCAAGATCAGCAAAAGATCAGGACAGCGAAAAGAAGGCGAAATTCAGCAAAAGATCAGGACAGCGAAAAGAAGGCGAAATTCAGCAAAAGATCAGGACAGTGAAAAGAAGGCGAAATTCGCTTCAAGCGGCGAAAGCAAGCAAGAAGAGGGAGAGTGTGCCAGAGTGGTCCGTGGAAGCAAGAAGACCCAAGACTGAGGATGGAAGATTTGCGGCTACAGATTCAAGAAGCAATCCAGCGGGATGGCGCCGAGTGGCTGGAGGAGTTAATCGCCAGCTGCAGGTCGGGATCGGAGTCGGGGAGGCCACTCGAGCCAGCAGCAAGGGAGCCGGTATCCGGAGAGGGAGCAGCACAAGAGGGGGATGCCGGGCGAGGCCGCCCGAAGCGAAGAACCCCCCCCCCCCCGGCGCGACTCAGCCCGAGTCCCGCTGCAAAGAGAGGCGGCCGTAAGAGCAGTCGCGGCATTGTTTGCCTGACACTCGTTTTGTGTAAAAGGAGCCTTGGACCTCCCTCACACAGGTGTTTTTGTACAGTTTTTAGTGCTGCGCTAAACGCTGTACAACGCACCCATACATTTCAATGGGGCTGCTCACACAAGGCTGAAAACGCTGTGTCTTCAACGCTGCGCTTTAACAGCGTTGCATGTTCTATTTTGGGACTTTTTCAGCCCTGTGTCACCCATTGAAATGAATGGGCAGCGGCCCGGGCTTCCCCTGCACTGACAAATGATCTATTGCTGTAAGCGAGGTTTGAGAACTCTCCTCCAGCAATAGATTGCTGTGATTGCTTCTAGGCGCTGGCTCGATGTCCAATCACAGCCATTCATGGCTGTCCCAGGCAATCAGAGCCAGCAAAGGGAAGGGGGGGCCCTGAGCTGAACTTTTGCACCCGGGCCCTTGAGCCTTTAGGTACGCCCCTGACCCTAAGGGTGTTTCTCACCTCATCTTTCTGCGTTTTACATACAAAAATGACAGGAAAGGGTTGTGACCCGGCGGCCGTCGCAGGCAGAAGATGACCATCGCCACTGTATGCCACGGAAAGGGGTGAACGCGCGTGTGAACTGGCATTTCAAGCGCAACCCGATTACTGTGGCATTACGCTGCGGATTTAAAATCCGAATTTGCCCGTGGACATGAGGCCTAAGGCGGATTTTAACTCTTCTCCTGCCCGCGGATCCGCATCCCATAGGATGCTCCCTGCTGTTGGCGCGACCAGCAGTCACCCTTAAAAGTAAACAGAAAGTTAAAAAATGGTAAAATGTAATCTTCGCTCATATTCGTGAGGGGAGATGCAATTACATACCTAAGGCCCCCGGATTTACCCTTGGACCTCACCTCGGCTTCTGCGCACGCGCCCGTCGTCAACGTTGGCCGATGCAAGAGCCGCAGATCCCTGCTCCTGGCTACCAAACATAGCCGAGAGCCTGGAGATTTCATGGTGGGCCGCAGTACGTGGTCCCCAGTCACGTGATTGCCATTAGCCAATGGATAACGGCGATCATGTGCAATAGTGACACCCTCCCCCCGCGGCCCCCCAGTGCAATACTGACACCCCCCCCCCCCAGCGCAATAGTGACACCCTCCCCCAGCGGCCCCCCAGTGCAATAGTGACACCCTCCCCCAGCGGCCCCCCAGTGCAATAGTGACACCCTCCCCCAGCGGCCCCCCAGTGCAATAGTGACACCCTCCCCCAGCGGCCCCCCAGTGCAATAGTGACACCCCCCCCCCCAGCGGCCCCCCAGTGCAATAGTGACACCCCCCCCCCCAGCGGCCCCCCAGTGCAATAGTGACACCCTCCCCCAGCGGCCCCCCAGTGCAATAGTGACACCCTCCCCCAGCGGCCCCCCAGTGCAATACTGACCCCCCCCCCCCAGTGCAATAGTGACACCCTCCCCCAGCGGCCCCCCAGTGCAATAGTGACCCCCCCCCCCAGCGGCCCCCCAGTGCAATAGTGACCCCCCCCCCCCAGCGGCCCCCCAGTGCAATAGTGACCCCCCCCCCCCAGCGGCCCCCCAGTGCAATAGTGACACCCCCCCCAGCGGCCCCCCAGTGCAATAGTGACACCCCCCCCCAGCGGCCCCCCAGTGCAATAGTGACACCCTCCCCCAGCGGCCCCCCAGGTGCAATAGTGACACCCTCCCCCAGCGGCCCCCCAGGTGCAATAGTGACACCCTCCCCCAGCGGCCCCCCAGTGCAATAGTGACACCCTCCCCCAGCGGCCCCCCAGTGCAATAGTGACACCCTCCCCCAGCGGCCCCCCAGTGCAATAGTGACACCCTCCCCCAGCGGCCCCCCAGTGCAATAGTGACACCCCTCCCCTCCCAGCGGCCCCCCAGTGCAATAGTGACACCCCCCCAGCGGCCCCCCAGTGCAATAGTGACACCCCCCCCCAGCGGCCCCCCAGTGCAATAGTGACACCCTCCCCCAGCGGTCCCCCAGTGCAATAGTGACACCCCCCCCCAGCGGCCCCCCAGTGCAATAGTGACACACCCCCCCCAGCGGCCCCCCAGTGCAATAGTGACACCCCCTCCCCCAGTGCAATAGTGACACCCCCACCCCCAGCGGCCCCCCAGTGCAATAGTGACACCCCCCCCAGCGGCCCCCCAGTGCAATAGTGACACCCCCCCCCCCAGTGCAATAGTGACACCCCCCCCCCCAGTGCAATAGTGACACCCCCCCCCCCCCAGTGCAATAGTGACACCCTCCCCCCCAGTGCAATAGTGACACCCTCCCCCAGCGGCCCCCCACTGCAATAGTGACACCGGCCCCCCAGCGCGCAATAGTGTCACCCCCCCCCCCCAGCGGCCCCCCAGCGCAATAGTGTCACACCCCCCCCCAGCGGCCCCCCAGTGCAATAGTGACACCCCCCCCAGTGCAATAGTGACACCCTCCCCCAGTGCATATACCCGGCCCTTGAGTTGAGGGGGCCCGGGGGATCGACGCTGTCGGCCGCATGATGGCTGAGGAGAGAGAAGAGAGACGGGAGGCAGCGCCGCAGGTCGGCAAGAGCGGAGGGGAGGGGAGGGCTGTTACACGTGGAGCCGGCAGCTAATTACAGGCTGCAGACTCCCACGGCGCGGCCCTCCAACTGATAGACTGCAGCTGTGAGTGGTCACAGCTGCAGTCTATCAGTCTCTGCCGGCTAGCGATTACCAGGGGGAGGGGCTACTGCGGCTCTACTCACCTCCGGAGCGCTGTATGCACAGGACCTGTGGCTGCAGATCACATGACCAGGCTCTGGTCATGTGATCAAAAGACGGGGACTTTCCATTACAGGCTGCCCAGAGACTGCTGCAGAGGTGAGTAGAGAAGGAATTATAATTATATATGTATAGCTGGTATAAGTTATATCAGCTGTATATATATAATTATATAGAGGGAATACACAGGTTACACCAGCCTTGGCCAGACATGCCACTATATACAGGGGGATACACAAACACACACACATACATATATATATATATATATATATATATATATATATATATATATATATCACACACATACATATACACACACACATATATATATATATACACACACACACACACACAAGGCTCTCACCCTGCAGCTGCTCCTCCTCAGCGATGCTCTCCTTGCTGCAGAGATCATGTTCTCTGCACTCCCCTTCCCTCCTCCGCGGCCGTTGTCAGTCTGCTATCGGCACTCCTCTATTACTGTCTGCATTAGACAGAACAAGCCGAGAGCAGACTGCCTACTGACAGCAGCACGGAGGAGTGAGGGAACTTACTGCATAGGCGGCGGGCCGGATTCGGCCCGCGGGCATTGTTTGACACCTGTGCTCTAGATCATACAAACTTCTAGGCTGTGGGAGTTGCCGTCCTAAATGCGCAGACCGGTGCCAGCGGCCGGCGAGTGACGTTTCTGTGCGGGGCTCTGCGACCCCCGCACAGAAATAGAGCATGCCGCGGTTTGTTTTCCACGTGTGATTTCGCGCGGACAAACCGCGGCCGTCTGCCTAGGATTGCGTTTTCCAACGCAATCCTATGGCAGCTTCCATGGGTGGAAATTCTGCGGGAAATCCGGAAGCGGAATTTCCGCCCGTGTGCACGGGGCCTAAGGCTGCTCTAAGACGTGCATTCAGAAAACACAGCTTAAAATCGTGGGTTTTTTACCTCAATTTTTAGCAGCACTTTTGAACGCATGGTAAAGCGGTTTTAATGCACCCCACAATTGTGATGGGTGGGGAGGTGCGTTAGAAAACGCAAATACAGGACAGATAGCGCTTAAAAATCACCGCTTCCGAGCTCACGTCTGAGTAATCGCATTCAAATCAATGGAAGCAGTATACCGCAATAAAAAGCACCAAGGGGCTAGATCATGTTTGTAAATTAGCACGGTTTAGGTATAGGTACGGGTACAGATGGAGGGGGGCCCAGCTGAACTTTTGCACCCGGGCCCCTTAGGCTTTAGGTACGCCCCTGCTAATGAGCAACCAGTTTTTCAGTCTTTATTTTTGTGCATTCCTGGGATCAGAACTTTTTTTTTTTGCCTACTCATTAGGGTAAATAACCATTTAAGTCAGGTTAAGGCTTGTGATAAATCACTTGGATTTGAAGCAATGCTGCATCCAATAGATGGCGCTATAGAGGTATTTTCTCATCCTTATTTGCATAGATATCCCAGAGGAGCTAGCATCACCTTATAAGTGTTCTTACTCATTTTTTAGGTTTTCAAATGCCTCTTCTGTGTGCAGTGCTTGGGTAGTGACTATACCATTCCCTGACCCATTTACCCCTTAGGTGTCTCCACATACTTTTTGGGTGCTCTCCTTAAGGAGACACAACACCGCTTCTGACCCACATAGGAATGTGAACCACAGGCCAACAAGGGCTGAGGATGGGTGCATTGTCCAGTATCGCATGTGTAGTCAGAGCTTCATGAGTGTGGACAAGCTGGTGATGTCACCAGCTGCTTCCTTTGGGTAAGTGAGAGTTTTGGCCCATGTGAAAGGGGAATTACTGTATGCTAAACTGTTCACTTCATTTTCATTACCTTCTATGACATTTATGGAAATGACACGGCACAGATTATTGTTAGGGGTTCCATCACACAAGGGGGAGACAGCGGCCTACCAAAATCTACTGGGTCATATGACGCGGTGGGCGGGGAAGCGGTTTTTACTCTATCTTCCGCTGTGCTACAGCGGAAGATAGCGTGACGGACGGCTTCCATTGACTAGAATGGAGGCCGGCCACGCTTACACCCACGGCAAATAAAGCATACCGCGGGTGAGGTCGGGTGATTTCACGGTGCGGAAATCCGCAATGGAATGCCGCACCATGAGCATTGAGCTATTAGGTTCAATAGAACCTAATAGCTGCGGGCAATGCAGCGGACTTACGCAGCGTATTATGCATCGGAAATCCCTCCGTGGGAAGGAGCCCTAACTTTAGCCAGCAGAAGGCGCCATAGTATAAGGCAGAAAAAGAAAAGCCCCTAGGCAACCCCGAATCCAAAATTGGATTGCAGAGGGTTAAAGAGGCCCTGTCCTTTTTAGAACGACGGGGTAAAATCATACGTCCTGATCAGCCCCGCCCCTGACACGTTGGCACTTTGCGATAAATAAGTGGCTTTTGTGTTGCAGTTTGGGTACCCAGTCTCTAAAAGGTTCGCCATCACTGATATAGAGGAAGCCCCGACATGTTGGACATGTTGGATACACATGGGAGTGCTGCGCCAAAAACACATGGAACCGTAGTGAGAGGAAAAACAGTGTGAAAATGGCCTTATAAAGATATATTTTTACATTTAGGCTGGATTCCGACGAGCTTACGCATATTTGCACAGACAAAGAAATAACACGCAACGATTATCTCAGCTAGTGAAATAGACAATTAGTATAATATGCGTTCTTTCCCTATGAGAATGTGTGAGAAAATATAGTATGCTGCGTATTTTTTTGTGCAATCGAAATGCACATGGAAAATACGCGCCTGTGAACAAACCCATTGAAATCAATCATTTCTATTTTCTGTGACTTTCGTAGGTGCAACTGCCCCAGAACAAATGGAATCCTGTCCCCTTCACCAGCAGTTTACACTCCGTGCCAGTGCGCAGAAGTTTGGAAATTGCTACGGGATGACAGGCGCCGCCCGATCTTCCCTGCAGGTACTGTCACTACATGATAGGGCAGGTCTTATCTTTTCCCGAGCGCACAAATAACGTCCGGGAAAAGAAGTGGTAAAAACAAAACCGCAGAAATTCCATTGAGATCAGCGGTTTCTATTGTTCGGTTATATGGTGGTGATTATCGCGGCAGTATAAGGGGGCAAAACCGTGTTCGTCTGAATCCGCCATAAGAGAAAGGGTTCTGTCTGTGTATCTGTCCAGCTTCTAATGAGCGTATACACATTTGTGCGCACTTCAGCGCAACTTTTTTGTGCCCTGAACAAGGCTTTTTTTTACTGTCCTTTTTCCACTCGCAAGGCATGTTTATTTGCATGCGTAAAAAAAGATGCTCCTCTTGAAATGGTAAATTTAGTGTAATTTGTTTCAGACGTTTTCTTTTCTCAATGGAATTACGCAGCATATTACACACCTCTGCATACTGTGCGCGCATTTGTGCACCATTAACTAATGGGGACCTTTAGTGCGCAAATGTGCAGAAAAGTAGGAGCATGCCGCAGGCGAAGGGGCATGTATGTGCAGAAATGTGAAAAACCCCATTGAAATCCACCGGTTCTGTTCGCTACATGTAAATGCGCTGATGTGAAAGAGTTCTATCTGCATCTGTCCACCCTGTCCTGTCACACAGCCACCATTATCAGCCCTGGGGTAATAGGTGGGCACCGCACTGCTGGTCCATGTATAGTCTGTCACTGAGCAGCACACCCCCAGCTACATGTCTCCCTGCTGTCCTGTCACACAGCCGCCATTATCAGCCCTGAGGGTAATAGGTGGGCACAGCACTGTTGCACCAGCTCCCTGTATAGTCTGTCACTGAGCAGCACACCCCCAGCTACATGTCTCCCCTGTCCTGTCACACAGACGCCATTATCAGCCCTGGGGGTAATAGGTGGGCACTGCACTGCTGGTCCATGTATAGTCTGTCACTAAGCAGCACACCCCCAGCTACATGTCTCCCCGCTGTCCTGTCACACAGCCACCATTATCAGTCCTGGGGGTAATAGGTGGGCACCACACTGCTGGCCCATGTATAGTCTGTCAATCAGCAGCACACCCCCAGCTACATGTCTCCCCACTGTCTTGTCATAATTTCCTCCATTTGATATTGTATTTAGCTGGCGACGCTTAGCGATGACGCGGGTACCCACTGCCCGTACACAATGTAGTAACGTATGGGCTGTGGGTATATCCGTGACCATGAAGCACAATGGCCTCTATGTTGTGGATATCTGTGGTAAAATAGAACATGCTGCGTTCTGTTTCCTACGAGTGGATTACTTAATTCCGACCTGCTAATGTGTGCGGAAATGTGTAATCCAATGCATTTGATTGATCCGTGTATTAGCACGGATCAAATGCGTGCGAATCCGCAATTTTTTATTAGGTCGTGTGAGACCGGCGTAAGGTAGATTGCTACCTTTTTATCACATGACCGGGGACCGCTGAACAAGGCTGCCGGTCACTGCTCCAGGCTCTCGGTTACCTTTAGTAGTCGGGAGCAGGAAGATTTTAAGTTTCCTGGACCCTCCCCGGCTCCTACGCATGTTTCCGGTATTTTGCAGGCAGATGTATGCGCAGAAGACGGCGAAGGTCCGAGGAGCAGGGTTGTGTCTGTGTTCAAATGCGGAGGCCTCAGGTAAGACGTTTCATCTGCTCTCACCAATCGCAACGGAGAGGGGAGATTAAACTTCAACTTTTACGTGATCACCATTATCATTTGGATAATGGTTGATCATGTGATGAAGGATAAAGATCCCGTCGGGGACATTGCCGGAGGCTTTAGGGAAATATTTTCATCTCCCCCTCACTGATTGGAGCCATGACGGGAGATGAAACATTAAACTTTTTTATTTTTACACGTAACCAGGGACCGCGGCCCATCGTGAAATCTCCAGGCTTTCAGCTACGTTTGCTAGCCAGCAACAGGGAGATTTTAAATTACCCCAGCAATCTGGGGTAAGGTCCGCGGATAAATCCGGGGGCTTTAGGTATGTAATTTCATCTCCACTCACGGATATGAGGAAAGATGACATTTTTAATTTTTTAACTGTTTACTTGGATAACGGCAATAGCGTGACTGGGGGTCACTGCGGCAGCTTTCAACAAGGAGCTGTCATGTCCACAGCCCCCAGGGCTTTAATCCTCAGAGTGAGCATGTTTTTATGGCTGTGGGGATTAAAAACACTATAGGGCGGTCAATAAGGGGTTAAGGAGAAAACAGACGTTGTCACTAAGGCCTCTTTCACACAGAATGTTTTTTACAGCATTTAGCGTGGTTTGTGAAAAGCCGCAAAAAAACCCACTGATTGATCACAATGGAGCTTCTCAGGGAGCGTTCGAACACTACAATTTTCTAACGCTATCTGCTCTAGTTTAGTTTGTTTCAGCCCTTTTTAATGCCCCATATCACCCATTGTAATGATGGAGTGCGTTACACAACGCTGTTGAACACATTTAAAAATGGTGTTCGAAAACGCTTTAAAATGCAGCATTTTAACAGACGCCTGTGTGAAAGCAACCTTAGGGCTCATGTCCACGGGCGTATACGTAATACACTGTGGGTCTCCCGCGGTGTTTTACAAATTACAACCAATACTCTCTGCCGGCAGAGGTCGTGTATGTGGCAAGTATAGCACTGCGCATGCCCACTAATCTCACATCACGGACATGCGCAGTGTGATTTTTTTTTTTTTAAATTCCCGCTCTGTTCAGAGCAGGAATGTGTATCGAAACACTGCCCTCTCGCAATGTGTGCGTATGGACAGCGTATCATACGCAATCCATAAAAGGGCTGCATATCATGTGCAGAGAAATAGAGCATGTCCACTGACTTTCATTGCCTCCATTCACTGCGTGTCATGCAACGCACACTTGATACTCCATAAAAACACGGTCGTGGACATGAGCCCTGAGGCCAATTCACACGGGCGAGCGTGATGTGGGGCCGTGAATCCCGCCTCCATATCGTGCTGCTTACCATGTGATTTCCCCAGGGATGCGAGAGTTTTCATTGGAAAACAGCCTCGCATCCCTTCAGGGTCACAATTATCGCTGGGGAGTCACTATTACTGCCGCAGAGGTTTAGCCATTGCTTTCAATGAAGCCAGCGATGCTGCAGCCGACCCCATTAACCTCTTAGTGACCAAGCCTGTTTGCGCCTTAAAGGGGTTGTCTCGCGAAAGCAAGTGGGGGTTATACACTTCTGTATGGCCATATTAATGCACTTTGTAATATACATCGTGCATTAAATATGAGCCATACAGAAGTTATTCACTTACCTGCTCCGTTGCTGGCGTCCCCGTCTCCATGGCTCCGTCTAATTTCGCTGGCTTCTTGCTTTTTTAGACGCGCTTGCGCTGTGCGGTCTTCTGCCTGGTGAATGGGGCCGCTCGTGCCGGAGAGCTGCTCACCGCGTCGTCATCGTAGCTCTGCCCCGTCACGTGTGCCGATTCCAGCCAATCAGGAGGCTGGAATCGGCAATGGAACGCAAGGAAGGAGAAGAAAATCCACGGTGCACCGTGGGAGAAGACCAGCGGCGCCATCTTTAAAAGAAGAATAGAAGAAGCTGCAGAACGCTGATGCAGGTAAGTGCAATGTGCTTTTTAAAAACTAACCTATGCTTTCTTTTTAACAGACTTTAAATGCACACAAAAGTAGAGCATGCAGCGGTTTTTTCGCATTTGGGCAAAAAAAGGAAACGAAAACCAATCCGTTGAAATCAATGGGTTTTATTCTCTGCATATTGTGCTCAGAAAGTTTGCGCATGCTAACACACGCGTGTAAATGTCCATGTGAAGGAACTCTTAAGCCTGGCTTCAGATGGGTGAATTTGTGTGCGCATTTATGCAGCGAATAGAGCCCTAACGAACGGGTTCGTTCACAAGTGCGCATCTTTACATTTCATGCAAAAAAAAAAATATGCAGCATACTCTATTTTGCGGCACTTTTGCACACCAAAAGTCCCCATAGAAGTCAATGGGGATGCACAAATATACATGTGATATGCCAGGAGGTGCGTGATACGCTGCGTAATTGCGCAGGAAAGGAACACATCCAGAACTCGTTAGACTAATTCCATACATATTTTTAGGTGACTTGGACATTTTCGTTCCTAAGATCTGAGTTCGACCAACAGACCGGCCTAATGTCACACGATGTCAATAGTAAGTAGCTTGTGCCTCTTAATACTAGTAAGTAGCTTGTGTTCTCCCGCAGGGTTTTGAACGATAATTGTCCCATGTAAAAACATGCAGAAACTGAACGACTGGATCAGAATCGTCCAGTTGTTCACTTTTAAGCAGCTTAAAATCCAAACACATTTCTCGGTGTAAGCAGCAGCCGTCCAGTACTGAACGTCTGCTGCTTACAGTGAATGGAGGTGAGCAGAACTCTCCTCCAGCTGCCCCGCCTCCCTGCTGGCTGCGCTGTCAGCGATCCAGCAATGCTCGCTCCTGTGCAGAGCGAGCACCACAGGGATGAATGTCGGGCATTGTTTGCCTGACACTCGTTTTGTGTAAAAGGACCCTTGGACCTCCCTCACACAGGTGTTTTTGTACAGTTTTTAGTGCTGCGCTAAACGCTGTACAACGCACCCATACATTTCAATGGGGCTGCTCACACAAGGCTAAAAACGCTGTGTCTTCAACGCTGCGCTTTAACAGCGTTGCATGTTCTATTTTGGGACGTTTTCAGCCCTGTGTCACCCATTGAAATGAATGGGCAGCGGCCCGGGCTTCCCCTGCACTGACAAATGATCTATTGCTGTAAGCGAGGTTTGAGAACTCTCCTCCAGCAATAGATTGCTGTGATTGGACATCGAGCCAGCGTCGAGAAGCAATCACAGCCATTCATGGCTGTCCCAGGCAATCACAGCAGTCTATTGCTGGAGGCGAGTTCTCAAACCTTGTTTACAGCAATAGATCATTTGTCAGTGCAGGGGAAGCCCGGAGTAGTGGCAGAGATCGGTGGCCGGGACCCGGACGGCACATGCTTTTTTTTTTTCCAGCATCCTTGGCTGCTTTTTCAGCTGTGTGAGGGAAGCCTTAGACTGGTGTATAAAATGCTGGTTTAAGTAAATATCCTACAAAATGTTTAAAATTTGGAGACACGCTTTATTGTATACATATTTTTGATCAATTCAAAAAATGAAATACAATCCTATATAGATTTGGTTACATACTGTGCCATGTAATCCCGAACATTGTTTGCATATAAAAAATAATCCTTCTCCTCCTCCTCAGAGGGAACATAAACAGGCAGAAACTAAAAGGGAAAGATAAGGTCCAGTTAAAGGGAACATATCAGCACCCACATTATGGGGCTCAAAGCTGAGGGAGGAACTTGTAGAGGGGGGGGGGGGTGCTTTTTATACTCTCCAGGTCCCTCATTCCAGCGCTGTAACCCTGAGAAATCGGAGAAGCAGACAGCACGACTCTGCAGACGGCTCTGTAAGCATGCGCTCTCGTATAGAGTTTAATGAGAGAGCACATGCGCATTATCTTCTAAAAAGGGTCACGCTGCGCGTGTTCTGATTTCTCGGAGACACAGTGCTGGAAAAGAGGAACCTGGTGAGTATAAAGAGCAGCTCCCTGTTACCCCCAATTCCTTACCTTTCAGCCCCATAGCATAGTTTACTTTAATAAACAGGAATGATTCTACTACAGATCTCCGCTAAAACGTTTTGGGAACATTATATTTCATATAGTATTCCTTACCTCTACTTCTACATTGGTACAGACTTGACACACGGTCATGAGTAAAAGTTTTGCCCCGAGAATTGTAAGTAGAAGAAAAGCTGAATAAATAAATAAGTAAATAAATATAATAAGGGATCTTCCCATAGGATTATCATGTCCGTATGGGATACCTACTCCACTTAGCCAGAGGGGAGAGATGCCATCAAGCAATAGCTCTCGCTCAGGTAGACATTGGCCTTCTATGTAATACATGGCATTCATGTACTGGTCAGTAACACTAATACAGCTCTGTACTCCCAGAATACTGTAAACGTACAGGCCTATTGAACATTGAAGCTTCTAAGACTATGGCCAAAGACAAAAACTTGCTTGGTAGATCTCAGGGTAGGGCTTATATTTCAAGCCCCATTGAAAAATAATGGTAGAGCTTATTTTGTAGGTAGTTCTTATTTTTGGGGAAACAGGGTAGTTACTCCCATTCTCCACACCCTTTTTAGAGGACAGGATGTGTTAATGTAGAATATCCTAGCACCCCCGAAGGAAACAGACAGGCCTGGACAAGCTGATTTCTCCTGCGGAAACAAAGGCAAACCCCCATAGATTAAGGGCTCACTCAGACGGGAGTATGTGTCCCACGTATTTTTCATATGCACATTTACTACGCCTGTTAAATCCCCAAAAACTAGATAAGGTGCATATTCCGCACCAAAATAGGACACGTTGCAATTTTTTTTCCACAGACGTGAATAAAAAACGCTGGTGTGAGAAGCCCTAGACAAATCAGTGGGCTTTTAGCACTGCTTACTACGCATGTATTTTTCACATTGGGAGACATATGTCCATGTGAATTAGCCCTAAGGGTGTGTGTTCAGAGAAGAGTGCGCACAAGATACAAGCAGACCATGAGCATCTAGAATAGGGTTTTCCAACATTCCTTGGCCAAGTATTCCCTTCTCAAATAAATTACTTAAAAATTCAGCAAAGGTTATCATGGCACTATGTGTTGTACCTACCTTCATCACAATACCAGGACAGACTAAGTACTCCCTAGAGGCAATGACTGTACTCCTAGTCACTCTCCTGCCACACTAGTATTATAAATGGCACATGGTGGGGAAAGCCCTGTTAGGGCCCTAGAAGCTTCAAGGTACATCTCTAGCCCATGAGATACATACACTACCGTTCAAAAGTTTGGGGTCACCCAAACAATTTTGTGTTTTCCATGAAAAGTCACACTTATTCACCACCATGCGTTGTGAAATGAATAGAAAATAGAGTCAAGACATTGACAAGGTTAGAAATAATGATTTGTATTTGAAATAACATTATTTTTACATCAAACTTTGCTTTCGTCAAAGAATCCTCCTTTTGCAGCAATTACAGCATTGCACACCTTTGACATTCTAGCTGTTAATTTGTTGAGGTAAGCTTGAGAAATTGCACCCCACGCTTCTAGAAGCATCTCCCACAAGTTGGATTGGTTGGATGGGCACTTCTGGCGTACCATACGGTCAAGCTGCTGCCACAACAGCTCAATGGGGTTCAGATCTGGTGACTGCGCTGGCCACTCCATTACCGATAGAATACCAGCTGCCTGCTTCTGCTGTAAATAGTTCTTGCACAATTTGGAGGTGTGTTTAGGGTCATTGTCCTGTTGTAGGATGAAATTGGTTCCAATCAAGCGCTGTCCACTGGGTATGGCATGGCGTTGCAAAATGGAGTGATAGCCTTCCTTATTCAGAATCCCTTTTACCCTGTACAAATCTCCCACCTTACCAGCACCAAAGCAACCCCAGACCATCACATTACCTCCACCATGCTTAACAGATGGCGTCAGGCATTCTTCCAGCATCTTTTCATTTGTTCTGCGTCTCACAAACGTTCTTCTTTGTGATCCAAACACCTCAAACTTGGATTCATTCGTCCACAACACTTTTTTCCAGTCTTCCTCTGTCCAATGTCTATGTTCTTTTGCCCATCTTAATCTTTTTCTTTTATTGGCCAGTCTCAGATATGGCTTTTTCTTTGCCACTCTGCCCTGAAGCCCAAAATCCCGCAGCCGCCTCTTCACTGTAGATGTTGACACTGGTGTTTTGCGGGTACTATTTAATGAAGATGTCAGTTGGGTACCTGTGAGGCGTCTGTTTCTCAAACTAGAGACTCTAATGTGCTTATCTTCTTGCTTAGTTGTGCAACGCGGCCTCCCACTTCTTTTTCTACTCTGGTTAGAGCCTGTTTGTGCTGTCCTCTGAAGGGAGTAGTACACACCGTTGTAGGAAATCTTCAATTTCTTAGCAATTTCTCGCATGGAATAGCCTTCATTTCTAAGAACAAGAATAGACTGTCGAGTTTCAGATGAAAGTTCTCTTTTTCTGGCCATTTTGAGCGTTTAATTGACCCCACAAATGTGATGCTCCAGAAACTCAATCTGCTCACAGGAAGGTCAGTTTTGTAGCTTCTGTAACGAGCTAGACTGTTTTCAGATGTGTGAACATGATTGCACAAGGGTTTTCTAATCATCAATTAGCCTTCTGAGCCAATGAGCAAACACATTGTACCATTAGAACACTGGAGTGATAGTTGCTGGAAAGGGGCCTCTATTCACCTTTGTAGATTTTGCACAAAAAACCAGGCATTTGCAGCTAGAATAGTCATTTACCACATTAGCAATGTATAGAGTGCATTTGTTTAAAGTTAGGACTAGTTTAAAGTTATCTTCATTGAAAAGTACAGTGCTTTTCCTTCAAAAATAAGGACATTTCAATGTGACCCCAAACTTTTGAACAGTAGTGTATATGACTGGCTCAGAGCCAACCATCCGATGGTTTAACCCCTTAACGACCAGCCCATAGTGTTTTTACGTCCGATTAAATTGATACAACTGCCAAAATAATGAAAATTGAAATTTTTCCTACTGCTTAGATTTATTCAAAAATTGTGCGGTAAAAATACGCAGTACACCACTAGATGAATTCGTTAAGGGGTCTAGTTTTCAAAATGGGGTCATTTGTAGGGGTTCTCTGTCGTTTTGGCCGCTCAAGGGCTCTACAAGTGTGCTATGGGGCCGAAATCCCCTTCATGCTAAATTTCAGTTCTGAAAGCCACCGACTACTCCTTACATTTTGGGCCCCTTTGTGCATCCAGACATAAGATTAGGGCCACAATGGGTATGTCTCTGAACACTGGACAAACAGGGGTATCTATTTTGGGGTGCAAATCTTAATTCATGTGTGTGCTGTACAAAAATGCTGTTTTTAAAATGACAAAATTGCCAAAAAACGAAAATCACAATTTTTTTCCTTTTGCTTTGCTTGAATTCATTTAAAAGCTGTGGGGTCAAAATGTGCAGTACACCCCTAGATAAATTTGTTCTGGGGTCTAGTTTTCAAAATGGGGTCACTTGTGGGCGTTCTCTATGTAATGTGCAGGGGGGGGGGGGGGAGGATGGAAGAGCCAGGAGAAGGAACTGAGCTCTCGTCCCCCTCTCCGCCCCTCTGCACTATTTGCAATGGGAAGAGGCAGGGCGGGGCTAAGTTCTGAGAATTAGCCCCGCCCCTGTCCCACCTCTCCCCATTGCAAATAGTGCAGAGGGGCGGAGAGGAGGCAGAGAGGGGGGGCGGGAGCTCAGTTCCTGCTCCTGGCTCTTCCATCCCCCCCCCCCTGCACACGAGGACAACGTATATCTGTGCATGGGGGAAGGGGGGAGAAAAAAAACCCCGCAGCTTTAGGCCTCTTTCATACAAGCGTTGCATTCACCCGCACCCGGCTTAGGTAGTTAACCATGTGCTGCCTGCTTGCTGGAGAAGAACCCCTCTGTCTGCTGGGAGTCCCCCAAACTATTGCAGATTTACATGCAATTCACCTAACAACCCTCCATCTGTAACCTGACTGACCAGCAGTGAATGCCCGCAGTTAACTCCTTCATGACTGACCTGGTTTAAGCACTAATGAGCAACCAGTTTTTCAGTCTTTATTTTTGTGCATTCCTGGGATCAGAACTATAAGGGGACTAAAGTACATTCGTGTGAAGGAGCCCTCGGCGCAATTTTATGCATATGAGAGCGAATTTGCTTACCCCCTTAGACTCTAATGGAATATCGGGAGCGCAAATGCACGTAAAAATCATTGCGGTTTCTGCAACCGCTTTTCTGCTAAATTTAGCACGCCGTGTGAAAGAGGCCCTAGGGCTTCGGTAGACGAATGTACACGCCAAGACTATTGTCGCAGTGGAGCGTATTTGTGCATAAACAAGGTTTACAGTAATCGGGTTGCGCTTGAAATGCCAGTTCACACGCGCGTTCACCCCTTTCCGTGGCATACAGTGGCGATGGTCATCTTCTCCCTGCGACGGCCGCCGGGTCACAACCCTTTCCTGTCATTTTTGTGTGTAAAACGCAGAAAGATGAGGTGAGAAACACCCTTAGGGTCAGGGGCGTACCTAAAGGCTCAAGGGCCCGGGTGCAAAAGTTCAGCTCAGGGCCCCCCCTTACCTTTCTCACCGCGTACCCATACCTAAATCATGCTGCATACAGCTGCAAAATGAATTTCCATACATGAATTAGCCCTATTAACGCGTTTCCTGCACTAGATGAAAATCACACACACACACACACCGCTTTTTATTGCGGTATACTGCTTCCATTGATTTGAATGCGATTACTCAGACGTGAGCTCGGAAGCGGTGATTTTTAAGCGCTATCTGTCCTGTATTTGCGTTTTCTAACGCACCTCCCCACCCATCACAATTGTGGGGTGCATTAAAACCGCTTTACCATGCGTTCAAAAGTGCTGCTCAAAATTGAGGTAAAAAACCCACGATTTTAAGCTGTGTTTTCTGAATGCACGTCTTAGTGCAGAGGGGCGGAGAGGAGGCAGAGAGGGGGGGCGGAAATTCCACTGCCGGATTTCCTGCAGAATTTCCACCCATGGAAGCTGCCATAGGATTGCGTTAGAAAACGCAATCCTAGGCAGACGGCCGCGGTTTGTCCGCGCGAAATCACACGTGGAAAACAAACCGCGGCATGCTCTATTTCTGTGCGGGGTTCGCAGAGCCCCGCACAGAAACGTCACTCGCCGGCTGCTGGCACCGGTCTGCGCATTTAGGACGGCAACTCCCACAGCCTAGAAGTTTGTATGATCTAGAGGCTCAGTCACAGCAAATGTGGACACATAATACCATATGGAACCTGTATGCCTCAATTGCCCCCCATATCACATCTTGTATCCAAGCTAGAGGCGGTACAACAAAGTACTAGAGCCTCCATACTCGCCTGTATCACATCTTGTATCCAAGCTAGAGGTGGGACAACAGGGTACTAGAGCCTCCATGTTCGCCTGTATCACATCATCTTTTTTTATGATCGCAGGGAGAGAAAACGCATCAATTCTGCCATAGAATTTTGATTTTCTTTTTATAGCGTTAATCATGCAGCATAAATGATACACTACATTTTTTTCTGCGGGATGGTACGGTTACAATGATACCAAAATTCTTATATTTTTTTTAGGTTTTTCCACAATAAAAAGCCTTTTTTTGGAAATTATTATTTTTTTCTTAACTCACTGCATTCCAAGTCCTATAACTTTTTTATTTTCCCATGGACGGAGCTCTCTGAGGGCTTATTTTTTGCGGGACGAGCTGTAGTTTTTATTTGTACCATTTTGGGGTACATACGCTTTTTTAATCACTTTTATTGCGTTTTTTTGTGAGGCAAAATGCTAAAATACTTACTATAGCAATCTTAGGCGCTGGCAATACAGGACGCCAGTATCTGGCGTCCTGTTGCCATAACAACCAGCCGGGCTCTGCGATATGAATTCCTTTGGGTAAGTGAGATTTTTGGCCCGTGTGAAAGGGGCATTACTGTATGCTAAACTGTTCACTTCATTTTCATTGCCTTCTATGACATTTATGGAAATGGCACGGCACAAATTATTGTTAGGGGTTCCATCACAGGTGCGAAAATCAGCATCCCCACCACACTCCCCTTGTGCAGCTGTACCGCCTCCACACTCCCCGCATGTAACCGCGCCGCCTCCACACTCCCCGCATGTAACCGCGCCGCCTCCACACTCCCCGCATGTAACCGTGCCGCCTCCACACTCCCCGCATGTAAACGCACCGTCAATACACTCCCCAGCATGTAACCACACCGTCACCACACTCCCCGCATGTAACCCCACCGTCACCACACCGCCCTTATGTAACCGTACCGCCACCACACTCCCAGCATGTAACCGTACCATCACCACACCTTCCTCATGTAACCATTGCGCCTCCACACTCTCCGCACGTAACCGCGCCGTCACCACGCTCCCCGCACGTAACCGCGCCGTCATCGCGCTCCCCGCACGTAACCGCGCCGTCACCGCGCTCCCCGCACGTAACCGCGCCGTCACCGCGCTCCCCGCACGTAACCGCGCCGTCACCGCGCTCCCCGCACGTAACCGCGCCGTCACCGCGCTCCCCGCACGTAACCGCGCCGTCACCGCGCTCCCCGCACGTAACCGCGCCGTCACCGCGCTCCCCGCACGTAACCGCGCCGTCACCGCGCTCCCCGCACGTAACCGCGCCGTCACCGCGCTCCCCGCACGTAACCGCGCCGTCACCGCGCTCCCCGCACGTAACCGCGCCGTCACCGCGCTCCCCGCACGTAACCGCGCCGTCACCGCGCTCCCCGCACGTAACCGCGCCGTCACCGCGCTCCCCGCACGTAACCGCGCCGTCACCGCGCTCCCCGCACGTAACCGCGCCGTCACCGCGCTCCCCGCACGTAACCGCGCCGTCACCGCGCTCCCCGCACGTAACCGCGCCGTCACCGCGCTCCCCGCACGTAACCGCGCCGTCACCGCGCTCCCCGCACGTAACCGCGCCGTCACCGCGCTCCCCGCACGTCACCGCGCTCCCCGCACGTAACCGCGCCCCCCGCACGTAACCGCGCCGTCACCGCGCACCCCGCACGTAACCGCGCCGTCACCGCGCTCCCCGCACGTAACCGCGCCGTCACCGCGCTCCCCGCACGTAACCGCGCCGTCACCGCGCTCCCCGCACGTAACCGCGCCGTCACCGCGCTCCCCGCACGTAACCGCGCCGTCACCGCGCTCCCCGCACGTAACCGCGCCGTCACCGCGCTCCCCGCACGTAACCGCGCCGTCACCACTCTCCCCGCACGTAACCCCGCCGTCACCACACTCCCCGCACGTAACCCCACCGTCACCACACTCTCTGCACGTAACCCCACCGTCTCCACACTCCCTGCACGTAACCGTACCGTCACCACACTCCCTGCATGTAACCCCAGGTCGCCACATTTCCCTCATGAAAACCCACTTCTCTCGTTTTCTCTCCCTGCGATCATAAAAAAAGATGATGTGATACAGGCGAACATGGAGGCTCTAGTACCCTGTTGTCCCACCTCTAGCTTGGATACAAGATGTGATACAGGCGAGTATGGAGGCTCTAGTACTTTGTTGTACCGCCTCTAGCTTGGATACAAGATGTGATATGGGGGGCAATTGAGGCATACAGGTTCCATATGGTATTATGTGTCCACATTTGCTGTGACTGAGCCTCTAGATCATACAAACTTCTAGGCTGTGGGAGTTGCCGTCCTAAATGCGCAGACCGGTGCCAGCGGCCGGCGAGTGACGTTTCTGTGCGGGGCTCTGCGAACCCCGCACAGAAATAGAGCATGCCGCGGTTTGTTTTCCACGTGTGATTTCGCGCGGACAAACCGCGGCCGTCTGCCTAGGATTGCGTTTTCTAACGCAATCCTATGGCAGCTTCCATGGGTGGAAATTCTGCAGGAAATCCGGCAGTGGAATTTCCGCCCCCCCTCTCTGCCTCCTCTCCGCCCCTCTGCACTAAGACGTGCATTCAGAAAACACAGCTTAAAATCGTGGGTTTTTTACCTCAATTTTGAGCAGCACTTTTGAACGCATGGTAAAGCGGTTTTAATGCACCCCACAATTGTGATGGGTGGGGAGGTGCGTTAGAAAACGCAAATACAGGACAGATAGCGCTTAAAAATCACCGCTTCCGAGCTCACGTCTGAGTAATCGCATTCAAATCAATGGAAGCAGTATACCGCAATAAAAAGCGGTGTGTGTGTGTGATTTTCATCTAGTGCAGGAAACGCGTTAATAGGGCTAATTCATGTATGGAAATTCATTTTGCAGCTGTATGCAGCATGATTTAGGTATGGGTACGCGGTGAGAAAGGTAAGGGGGGGCCCTGAGCTGAACTTTTGCACCCGGGCCCTTGAGCCTTTAGGTACGCCCCTGACCCTAAGGGTGTTTCTCACCTCATCTTTCTGCGTTTTACATACAAAAATGACAGGAAAGGGTTGTGACCCGGCGGCCGTCGCAGGGAGAAGATGACCATCGCCACTGTATGCCACGGAAAGGGGTGAACGCGCGTGTGAACTGGCATTTCAAGCGCAACCCGATTACTGTAAACCTTGTTTATGCACAAATACGCTCCACTGCGACAATAGTCTTGGCGTGTACATTCGTCTACCGAAGCCCTAGGGCCTCTTTCACACGGCGTGCTAAATTTAGCAGAAAAGCGGTCGCAGAAACCGCAATGATTTTTACGTGCATTTGCGCTCCCGATATTCCATTAGAGTCTAAGGGGGTAAGCAAATTCGCTCTCATATGCATAAAATTGCGCCGAGGGCTCCTTCACACGAATGTACTTTAGTCCCCTTATAGTTCTGATCCCAGGAATGCACAAAAATAAAGACTGAAAAACTGGTTGCTCATTAGTGCTTAAACCAGGTCAGTCATGAAGGAGTTAACTGCGGGCATTCACTGCTGGTCAGTCAGGTTACAGATGGAGGGTTGTTAGGTGAATTGCATGTAAATCTGCAATAGTTTGGGGGACTCCCAGCAGACAGAGGGGTTCTTCTCCAGCAAGCAGGCAGCACATGGTTAACTACCTAAGCCGGGTGCGGGTGAATGCAACGCTTGTATGAAAGAGGCCTAAAGCTGCGGGGGTTTTTTTCTCCCCCCTTCCCCCATGCACAGATATACGTTGTCCTCGTGTGCAGGGGGGGGGGATGGAAGAGCCAGGAGCAGGAACTGAGCTCCCGCCCCCCCTCTCTGCCTCCTCTAAGCCCCTCTGCACTATTTGCAATGGGGAGAGGTGGGACAGGGGCGGGGCTAATTCTCAGAACTTAGCCCCGCCCTGCCTCTTCCCATTGCAAATAGTGCAGAGGGGCGGAGAGGGGGACGAGAGCTCAGTTCCTTCTCCTGGCTCTTCCATCCTCCCCCCCCCCCCCCCCTGCACATTACATAGAGAACGCCCACAAGTGACCCCATTTTGAAAACTAGACCCCAGAACAAATTTATCTAGGGGTGTACTGCACATTTTGACCCCACAGCTTTTAAATGAATTCAAGCAAAGCAAAAGGAAAAAAATTGTGATTTTCGTTTTTTGGCAATTTTGTCATTTTAAAAACAGCATTTTTGTACAGCACACACATGAATTAAGATTTGCACCCCAAAATAGATACCCCTGTTTGTCCAGTGTTCAGAGACATACCCATTGTGGCCCTAATCTTATGTCTGGATGCCCAAAGGGGCCCAAAATGTAAGGAGTAGTCGGTGGCTTTCAGAACTGAAATTTAGCATGAAGGGGATTTCGGCCCCATAGCACACTTGTAGAGCCCTTGAGCGGCCAAAACGACAGAGAACCCCTACAAATGACCCCATTTTGAAAACTAGACCCCTTAACGAATTCATCTAGTGGTGTACTGCGTATTTTTACCGCACAATTTTTGAATAAATCTAAGCAGTAGGAAAAATTTCAATTTTCATTATTTTGGCAGTTGTATCAATTTAATCGGACGTAAAAACACTATGGGCTGGTCGTTAAGGGGTTAAACCATCGGATGGTTGGCTCTGAGCCAGTCATATATGTATCTCATGGGCTAGAGATGTACCTTGAAGCTTCTAGGGCCCTAACAGGGCTTTCCCCACCATGTGCCATTTATAATACTAGTGTGGCAGGAGAGTGACTGCCACCTCTGTACACCTTATTTCTCTATCAAGGAGTACAGTCATTGCCTCTAGGGAGTACTTAGTCTGTCCTGGTATTGTGATGAAGGTAGGTACAACACATAGTGCCATGATAACCTTTGCTGAATTTTTAAGTAATTTATTTGAGAAGGGAATACTTGGCCAAGGAATGTTGGAAAACCCTATTCTAGATGCTCATGGTCTGCTTGTATCTTGTGCGCACTCTTCTCTGAACACACACCCTTAGGGCTAATTCACATGGACATATGTCTCCCAATGTGAAAAATACATGCGTAGTAAGCAGTGCTAAAAGCCCACTGATTTGTCTAGGGCTTCTCACACCAGCGTTTTTTATTCACGTCTGTGGAAAAAAAATTGCAACGTGTCCTATTTTGGTGCGGAATATGCACCTTATCTAGTTTTTGGGGATTTAACAGGCGTAGTAAATGTGCATATGAAAAATACGTGGGACACATACTCCCGTCTGAGTGAGCCCTTAATCTATGGGGGTTTGCCTTTGTTTCCGCAGGAGAAATCAGCTTGTCCAGGCCTGTCTGTTTCCTTCGGGGATGCTAGGATATTCTAGGATATATATATATTTATGCATATGCATATAGTCGCTTATAAATTATATTGGAAAATTTTAATTTTTGATTATACAAGGTATTACTTTTATTTGCTGAGATTGAAATACCCTTCTAAGCCTTCAGTCACAGATGTAAAAGAATTTGGCGGAAATAACAGTGACAACGAACATAGTGGCGGACATAATAGGTAACGCCACCACCACAGCGGGGAAAATATCTATATTATACTATCACATACAGGACACGATCAATACATGCAACCCGATACCAACAAAAGCAAAATGGTGGATCATGTGAGCGGGAACCGCATACAGCGGCTCCCGGTGACAGCTCCCTGCTCTCGGCTACTCATTCTAGTCGAGAGCAGGGAATTTTTAAATTTCCCGGGCCTCCCGGCTCTCTGTGCATGCGCGTGACGTAATGCGTCTGGCGCACACGCGCAGACGCCGGCGGCAGTGCCGGGGAGAAGACAGAAGGATCCGGACGCTGCGGAGGACCGGAGGTGAGTACTCTCAGCTCCCCTTACGGATCCGATCCGTAAGGGGAGCTGAAACTTTAATTGCTTTTAACTTTCCATTGAGTTTAACGCGATCGCGTGATCGGGGGTGGGGTCCCGCGGCCCGGGATGACAGCTCCATGCTGTCCAATCACAGCAATCTATTGCTGGAGGAGAGTTCTCAAACCTCGCTTACAGCAATAGATCATTTGTCAGTGCAGGGGAAGCCCGGGCCGCTGCCCATTCATTTCAATGGGTGATACAGGGCTGAAAACGTCCCAAAATAGAACATGCAACGCTGTTAAAGCGCAGCGTTGAAGACACAGCATTTTTAGCCTTGTGTGAGCAGCCCCATTGAAATGTATGGGTGCATTGTACAGCGTTTAGCGCAGCACTAAAAACTGTACAAAAACACCTGTGTGAGGGAGGTCCAAGGGTCCTTTTACACAAAACGAGTGTCAGGCAAACAATGCCCGACATTCATCCCTGTGGTGCTCGCTCTGCACAGGAGCGAGCATTGCTGGATCGCTGACAGCGCAGCCAGCAGGGAGGCGGGGCAGCTGGAGGAGAGTTCTGCTCACCTCCATTCACTGTAAGCAGCAGACGTTCAGTACTGGACGGCTGCTGCTTACACCGAGAAATGTGTTTGGATTTTAAGCTGCTTAAAAGTGAACAACTGGACGATTCTGATCCAGTCGTTCAGTTTCTGCATGTTTTTACATGGGACAATTATCGTTCAAAACCCCGCGGGAGAACACAAGCTACTTACTATTGACATCGTGTGACATTAGGCCCGTCTGTTGGTCGAACTCAGATCTTAGGAACGAAAATGTCCAAGTCACCTAAAAATATGTATGGAATTAGTCTAACGAGTTCTGGATGTGTTCCTTTCCTGCGCAATTACGCAGCGTATCACGCACCTCCTGGCATATCACATGTATATTTGTGCATCCCCATTGACTTCTATGGGGACTTTTGGTGTGCAAAAGTGCCGCAAAATAGAGTATGCTGCATATTTTTTTTTGCATGAAATGTAAAGATGCGCACTTGTGAACGAACCCGTTCATTAGGGCTCTATTCGCTGCATAAATGCGCACACAAACACACCGATGTGAAGCCAGGATTAAGAGTTCCTTCACATGGACATTTACACGCGTGTGTTAGCATGCGCAAACTTTCTGAGCACAATATGCAGAGAATAAAACCCATTGATTTCAACGGATTGGTTTTCGTTTCCTTTTTTTGCCCAAATGCGAAAAAACCGCTGCATGCTCTACTTTTGTGTGCATTTAAAGTCTGTTAAAAAGAAAGCATAGGTTAGTTTTTAAAAAGCACATTGCACTTACCTGCATCAGCGTTCTGCAGCTTCTTCTATTCTTCTTTTAAAGATGGCGCCGCTGGTCTTCTCCCACGGTGGACCGCGGGTCTTCTCCCATGGTGCACCGTGGATTTTCTTCTCCTTCCTTGCGTTCCATTGCCGATTCCAGCCTCCTGATTGGCTGGAATCGGCACACGTGACGGGGCGGAGCTACGATGACGACGCGGTGAGCAGCTCTCCGGCACGAGCGGCCCCATTCACCAGGCAGAAGACCGCACAGCGCAAGCGCGTCTAAAAAAGCAAGAAGCCAGCGAAATTAGACGGAGCCATGGAGACGGGGACGCCAGCAACGGAGCAGGTAAGTGAATAACTTCTGTATGGCTCATATTTAACCCCTTAGTGACCAAGCCTGTTTGCGCCTTAATGACCAGGCCAAATTTTCCAAATCTGACATGTGTCACTTTAACATGGAAAAACACCAGAAAGGTTTTGCATATCCAAGCGATTCTGACATTGTTTTTTCGCCACATGTTGTGCTTCATTTAGGCGGAAAAAATAGACCGATAGAAATTGTGTTTATTTATTAAAAGCGCCACAATTGGGAAAATTTTGAAAAAAATCGTCATTTTTTCACATTTCCAACTGCAATATCTTAAATATGTGCAAACATAATATAGAAATTTTTGCTAAGATTTATATTTCCACCCGTTTACTTTATTTTGGGCGCACATTGGAAAAACTTTCGTTTTTTTTTTAACTATTTAGGAGACGTACAAATTTAACATTACTTTTTAGCATTTTGAGGAACACTTTGTTTTTCTATACCAAGCCGAGATTGGAAAGGCTCATGAGTGTCAGAATAATAGATACCCCCCCAAATGACCTCATTTTAAAAACTACACCCCTTAATGTATTCACTGAGGGGTGTCATGAGTATTTTGACCCCACAGTTTTTTTTCAGGAATTAATTCAATTTAGAGGAGAAAAAGTAAAATTTCATATTTTTGCAAATCTGTTATTTTAAAGACATATTTTTTTCCTATAGTTTACATGAAAATCAGGATTTACACCCCAAAATGGATACCCCTATTTCTCCCGTGTTCAGAAATATACCCATTGTGGCCCTATTGTTATATCTGAGTCCACAACGGGGCCCAAAATGAAAGGAGTAGTCAGTGTCTTTCAAAACAGAAATTTTGCTTGAAGTCCTTTTAGGCCCCATAGCACACATGTAGAGTTCTTGAGCGCCCAAAACAATAGAAACCCCCCACAAATGACCCCATTTTGAAAACTAGACCCCTTAAGGAATTTATCTAGGGGTGTACTGCATATTTTGACCCCACAGTTTTTGAATGAATTCAAACCAAGCAAAAGGAAAAAATTGTGATTTTCGTTTTTTCGGCAATTCTGTCATTTTAAAAACAGCTTTTTTTGTACAGCACACATATGAAGGAAGACTTGCACCCAAAAATGGATACCCGTTTGTCCCGTGTTCAGAGACATACCCATTGTGGCCCTAATCTTATGTCTGGATACACAACGGGGCCCAAAATAAAAGGAGTAATCGGTGGCTTTCAGAACATAGATTTTGCTTGAAGTCCTTTTAGGCCCCATTGCCCACTTGTAGAGTTCTTGAGCGCCCAAAACCATATAGAACCCCCACAAATGACCCCATTTTAAAAACTAGACCCCTTAACGAATTTATCTAGGGATGTACTGCATATTTTGACCCCACAGTTTTTGAATAAATTCAAGCAAAGCAAAAGGAAAAAAATAGGATTTTCATTTTTTGGGCTATTGTGTCAATTTAAAAACAGTTTTTTTTGTACAGCACACATATAAATGAAGGCTTTCACCCCAAAATCGATACCCCTGTTTGTCCCGTGTTCAGAAACATACCCATTGTGGCCCTAATAGACTTACAGGACCCATGGCTAGGCCTACAATGAAAGGAATACCCGTTGGATTTCAGGGTACCACTGAATAAATTTCAGGCCCCATTGCCCACTTATAGAGCCATTGAGCGGCCAAAACTATAAAGAACCCCCTCAAATGACTAGTGGGTTTTCATGAGGGAAATGTGGCGACCTGGGGTTACATGCAGGGAGTGTGGTGACGGTACGGTTACATGCAGGGAGTGTGGAGACGGTGGGGTTACATGCTGGGAGTGTGGTGGCGGTACGGTTACATAAGGGCGGTGTGGTGATGGTGGGGTTACATGCGGGGAGTGTGGTGACGGTGTGGTTACATGCTGGGGAGTGTATTGACGGTGCGTTTACATGCGGGGAGTGCACAGTGGGAGCTGGCTGGGGCTCACAGCAATCTATGCTGACCGTGGCATGTAAAGGGTTTATAGAGGGAGCTGGCTGGGACTGACAGCAATCTATGCTGACTGTGGCATGTAAAGGGTTCGCAGAGGGAGCTGGCTGGGACTGACAGCAATCTATGCTGACTGGGCATGTAAAAGGTTTACAGAGGGAGCTGGCTGGGACTGACAGCCATCTATGCTGACCGCGGCATGTGAAGGGAGCACAGAGGGAGCTGGCTGGGACTGACAGCAATCTACGCTGATCGCGACATGTAAAGGGTTCGCAGAGGGAGCTGGCTGGGACTGACAGCAATCTACGCTGATCGCGACATGTAAAGGGTTCACAGTGGGAGCTGGCTGGGATTGAAAGCAATAAATGCTGACCACGGCATGTAAAGGGTTTACAGAGGGAGCTAGCTGGGGCTGACAGCAATCTATGCTGACCGTGACATGTAAAGGGTTCACAGAGGGAGCTGGCTGGGGCTGACAGCAATCTATGCTGACCGTGGCATGTAAAAGGTTTACAGAGGGAGCTGGCTGGGGCTGACAGCAATCTATGCTGACCGCGGCATATAAAGGGAGCACAGTGGGAGCTGGCTTGGGCTGACAGCAATCTATGCTGACCGTGGAATGTAAAGGGTTCACAGTGGGAGCTGGTTGGGACTGACAGCAATCTATGCTGACCGTGGAATGTAAAGGGTACAATAGTGTCGCATCTGTAAGAAGTCCCCGCGCTGCACGCAGATGGCGCAGAGCGGTGCAGTTGGGGCCGCGCCATGTCCGCTAGGTGCTGTTGGAGAACCCCCACAAATGACCCTGTTTAAAAAAACTAGACCCCTTAACGAATTCCTCTAGGGCTGTGCTGCGTATTTTGACCCACAGTATTTGAATGAATCTGAGCAAAGCAGAAGGAAAAAAGTTAAAGTTGTACTACCTCTAGCTTGGATACAAAATGTGAAACAGACCCTGTTGTATCGCCTCTAGCTTGGCTACAAGACGTGATATGGGTGGGCAAGCTGCCACTTGGGATGCATTATGCATTGACACTTGGGGGTCAGGATAACAGCATGCTGACAATAGAGGGCAATGTATAGCTTTATGTCTTTGGTGATGTTAAATTCATTCTCTGTGGCTGATTTTACACAAGTGAGCACTATATCAGCCCGAGAAACTCAAACCAATATCTCGCATGGCAAATATGCGAGTGTGTCTGCCAGTGCAGTGCGCCTTGTAAGAACAATGCATTGCGATGTGTGTATGTGTGTAAAATATATACACATACATACACACATACATATACAAACACAAACACACACCGCTGTAGGAGCAACTGTAAAAAACAAAATAAATGGTGGGAATATGGCGGCCGCCTGATCTTTTACGCACATAGTATTCATAGGGGAGGTCCTATATTTTCTCGGTCAAGTATTAACGGGAGAGAATACTGCTGGTGAAAACGAAACCACAGAAATCTTAGGCTTAGTTTTGTCCCAATATACGGCCGTGACAATCACCAGCGATGCTTTTTTTTTAGAGGATTAAATCGCATCGCTGCCGCGCACATTAAAAACCGCATGTTTTTGTTTAACGCGCAAGTCGGTAGGACTTTCCAATGTTAACATGCAGCGCATATTTTTCGCCTTGTGATGCGATAAAACGCAGCCTCCATAGGATTACATGGGAGATTTTAAAAAACGCACTGCGCAGAAGGACACAGCAGGCTGTGATTTTCTCTCTCAACATCACATCAGTGAAAACCTTGCTGAAGGGAAGGGAACCGTTGGGAATCATTGGCTGCGAAATCTGCTTTTTTTTCAATAACCAACGCATCGGTTAAAAATGGCGCGATTTTACCCGCCGGTTTGAAACCACCCTAGAGAAAAATAGGGCAAAAAGATGGAGAACTGGGAGGTGACCCGCTAATCTCTATGGTGCTGTAAGTTTGGGTAAATCCAATAGGTGGTGCAGCACGTTTCTGTAAAACCAACAGAGGGCGCTGCAATGTTACTGTAGAAACCAATGGACAGCATGGCAGGTAGCTATACATAAACTATACAAAATGTGATTGGTTGCTGCTGCTGCCGCCATTTTTTTAAAAGGTACGCTCAGTTCTTTCATAGAGAACAAGAAGGTAGGTACTTACAATTCAGGTAGGTAGGTTCAGTTTGGGCCTGGGAGAGACTCCAGTGGAGACTGACGGAAAAATGGCTGCTTACAACCTGTGGTCCTTGTTTCGGGTGCGCGTGTCACCATCGATCTAATGCATCTTACTGCATAGATATATATCTAGCTATAAAAATAGATAGTTATATATCAATATAGATATTTCTAAAAATATCTAGCTTTACGTATAAATTTAAACTTCTATAGTTATGGTTTTGTAAGGCTGAAAACAGACATACAGAATTTGTATTATTATCAGCATTATTCTTATAATTGCCATTGATGTTATTCCAGGGTCAGGTAATACACTGCATGAGGCTTTGACCAATTTTTACTATTTTAGGTAAAAAGCTGCATTGACTGCACTTCTGCATTTAGTGCGATATGGTAGGACTGCAAGCAAAGCCTGAGACAAGATCTTGGTGCGCCCCATGACAATACATATCAGGTAGGTATCCTGCCCTAGAGGTATGAAGGCACCATACAGCAGCACTCATCTGTAATCCAACCTGCAGGGACATTGTGTGCTGCTGTAATGCCCCAAAGTTACTGTAAGATTCTATTGCTTTACTGGTTTTTGCTTTTTTTGGTGTTTTTTATCTTTCATCCCAGTGCTACAAAGACCGAGGACAGAAAGCTCTGGCACTGAAATACTGTGATGAGGCTTCAGCCATGCCACCGGTTACTAAAGAGGTGAGGACTGTCAGTAGTAACGTGGTAACACAATTCAACTGTTATTTCAGCCATTAATTTACTGACCTACTCCACTGCTTACTGTATTGATTCTCTAGAATAGAGCCTCCATAGCCGCCTGTTCCCCATCTTCTATACTAGAAGCTAGAAGTGGTACAACGCAGTACTAGAGTCCCCTTGCCTGTCCTTATCTTATCTTTTATCCAAGCTACAAGGCGTACAACAGGGTACTAGAGCCTCCATTCCCATCTGTATAACCTCTTGTATCCAAGCTAGAAGTGGTACAACAGGACACCAGAGCCTCCTTGCCCACGTTTCATGTTTTGTCACCAGCTGCTTCCTTTGGGTAAGTGAGAATAGTGAGAATTTTGGCCCATGTGAAAGTGCAATTACTGTATGCTAAACTGTTCATTTTCATTACCTTCTATGACATTTATGGAAATGACACGGCACAGATTATTGTTAGGGGTTCCATCACACTCCCCTTCTGTAGCCGCACCGCCTCCACGCTCCCCTCATGTAAGCCCACTTTCCTAGTGTAACCGTATTGTCACCACACCCCCCTTATGTAACCATACCGTCTTCACACTCCCCGCATGTAACCATACCACGGTTCGAAAAGTGTCATAATAGAGCCTTAAAGGGGTTCTGTCATTAAAAACAAAAAAATATACTGTATACTTACCTATTGCTCCCCAGGGAGCCTGCTTACCTCTTCTTCTTATCCCAAATCTTCTCCTGGAGCCGCTTGTCACTTCGGTCACGTGACCTCCAGCAACCCGATTTTCCTCCATCCGGTCAAAAAGTGTACATTGCGCTACCTTCCGCTTCCTTCACTAGTGACGTATGCGTACATTGCCTTGTCAGGAAGCACGGAATGAAAGCAGCCGTGCGAGACAATGGCGCGACTGCGCACCCCGCACACGACTGCGCATGCAGCTATCCTGGAGATAGCTATAGTCTATGGAATATACACGGGCTTTAGCCTTGGCAGTCGTCGTCTTTAAAATCTATGTATAGCTACCTCCCATGCTGTCCATTGGTTTCTACAGTAACATTGCAGCGCCCTCTATTGGTTTTACAGAAACGTGCTGCACCTATGCTCCCTTTAATAAATGATCCCCAAATAGGGGACGTATCAGATGCAACACGCTCAGGCAGCACTCCGGGCGCACCCACAATGCTCTGAGGGAGCTGGAAGACCTTTGCATAGCCCCACCCAACGCTTTCTCAACCGCGCCCTCCCCCCTCCCCCTCACATCCTCCTCAGTCCTTCCTCTTGCACCGTGCTCACGCATCCTAGGCTTGCAGAGCCTGCAGGACTCGTCACCTCCCTACGCAGGATGGTTAAGCAGACGATGACACTAGAAGCAAGCACTAGTTTGCCTCTGAAGGTGCGTCCGTCGGTCGTTTTGAGAGATCTCTTTTGGTGGACGCTCGGATCCGTAAGGGGAGCTGAAACTTTAATTGTTTTTAACTTTCCATTGAGTTTAACGCGATCGCGTGACCGGGGGTGGGGTCCCGCGGCCCGGGATGACAGCTCCATGCTGTCGGCTACCTCCGGTAACCGGCAGCATGGAGCTATCACGTCCTGAGCCTGCAGGGCTGTCATTCCTAGAGGATGCATAAAACTACGTCCTCTAGGAATAAAGCCCAGCCGGCTAGGACGTAGAATCCCGATGGGGCCGTCGTTAAGGGGTTAAAGAGCCGATTCCATGGGAAAAACGCATTTTCCGTCAGCTCTGTACAGGTAAGCGGAAACATTTGTCCATTTTCATCAACAAATATTTAATTGATTTTCTAAATTATTGATTTGACAAAGTACATAAAATGCAAATCACAATAATAAAGTATATAATAAAACAAAAGAACTGTTGTGATGAGTCTATGGATGAACCTCGCCTTGTTTCTCAGTGGTAACGCGTCTAAATCATATTCCACATTATTTGAAAGATGCAAAATTGGCCAATCGTTACATTTCGTATTATTCGGTTTGCATAATTTAATTCTTAACCCCTTAGTGACCAGCCCATAGTGTTTTTACGTCCTGCCCAAGTGGGCCTTAATCCCTGAGGACGTAAAAACATGTGTCTGGGTGGATGACAGTGATCATGTAAAGTTAAAAAAAAAAGTGTGAAAAAGTAAAAAAAAAGTTTAAAAAGTTTTTAAAAAGTTTAAAAAGGGGGGGGCGGAGCTACCTGATGCCGGAGTAAGTCGCTTCTGAGACGCGCTCCGGCGGCCGCGGCTTCTTTAAGGCTCCACAAGCTATCACAGCGGCACAGAGAGACGTCATGGGGCGCAAGAGAGCCCAGAACACCTCGGGGCGCACTCCGGAACGCAGTGCAGGCAGTTTGGAGCCGTTCCTGAGACCGCAAGCAGAGGCGGCCGGTGAGCGGGGAAAAATCAAGATGGCGCCGACGGGAGGTCCGGCGCGACCTAGCAGCAGCGTGCAGAAGGAGAGAGCCGCTGAGACGGACGACTCGGACGATAGCGCAAGCTGCCAGTCCAGGGAGCCCAGATCCACAAACTGCTCACAGTCGCAGGGAGGATCGCAAAGCAGGTCAGATAAAATCCACCCTGACACGGCAACACCACAGGCCGAGCTACAGCACGGAGGAGTGAGGGAACCTACTGCATAGGCGGCGGGCCGGATTCGGCCCGCGGGCATTGTTTGACACCTGTGCTCTAGATCATACAAACTTCTAGGCTGTGGGAGTTGCCGTCCTAAATGCGCAGACCGGTGCCAGCGGCCGGGGAGTGACGTTTCTGTGTGGGGCTCTGCGAACCCCGCACAGAAATAGAGCATGCCGTGGTTTGTTTTCCACGTGTGATTTCGCGCGGACAAACCGCGGCCGTCTGCCTAGGATTGCGTTTTCTAACGCAATCCTATAGCAGCTTCCATGGGTGGAAATTCTGCGGGAAATCCGGCAGCGGAATTTCCGCCCGTGTGCACGGGGCCTAGGGCTGCTCTAAGACGTGCATTCAGAAAACACAGCTTAAAATCGTGGGTTTTTTACCTCAATTTTTAGCAGCACTTTTGAACGCATGGTAAAGCGGTTTTAATGCACCCCACAATTGTGATAGGTGGGGAGGTGCGTTAGAAAACGCAAATACAGGACAGATAGCGCTTAAAAATCACCGCTTCCGAGCTCACGTCTGAGTAATCGCATTCAAATCAATGGAAGCAGTATACCGCAATAAAAAGTGGTGTGTGTGTGTGATTTTCATCTAGTGCAGGAAACGCGTTAATAGGGCTAATTCATGTATGGAAATTCGTTTTGCAGCTGTATGCAGCATGATTTAGGTATGGGTACGCGGTGAGAAAGGTAAGGGGGGGCCCTGAGCTGAACTTTTGCACCCGGGCCCTTGAGCCTTTAGGTACGCCCCTGACCCTAAGGGTGTTTCTCACCTCATCTTTCTGCGTTTTATATACAAAAATGACAGGAAAGGGTTGTGACCCGGCGGCCGTCGCAGGGAGAAGATGACCATCGCCACTGTATGCCACGGAAAGGGGTGAACGCGCGTGTGAACTGGCATTTCAAGCGCAACCCGATTACTGTAAACCTTGTTTATGCACAAATACGCTCCACTGCGACAATAGTCTTGGCGTGTACACTCGTCTGCCGAAGCCCTAGGGCCTCTTTCACACGGCGTGCTAAATTTAGCAGAAAAGCGGTCGCAGAAACCGCAATGATTTTTACGTGCATTTGCGCTCCCGATATTCCATTAGAGTCTAAGGGGGTAAGCAAATTCGCTCTCATATGCATAAAATTGCGCCGAGGGCTCCTTCACACGAATGTACTTTAGTCCCCTTATAGTTCTGATCCCAGGAATGCACAAAAATAAAGACTGAAAAACTGGTTGCTCATTGGCAACCCCTGGCTGGGGTTCTGTACCAGCGAGAGATTATTTTAAAATTTAGTTCTTGGAGTCTGGAGTATACCGACCCCTTGTGTGTCAGGGCAAACGGTTTGACCCAATCATTCGGCTGCAGGTGCCTTCCCAATTCTTCTTCCCACGCGTGGACAAAGTCTAGGGGACCATCCCCCATCTCCCGGTCCAGCATCATCTTATAAAGTACTGAGATTGGGTGGCTGATGGGGGCTGTGGACATGCACAATTTTTCAAAGTCAGTGGGGTCTTCCGCCCCCCGGGACTCAGGACCCAGGGTGTCTATCGCACTCCTCAGCTGGAAGTATTCTAGTCACGTCCCTGGTGGAACGATGCGTCCTTCAAATAGTTCCGTCAGTGGTTTCAGATTGTCTCCTGTCATTACGTCTCTTAGTCGTGGCGCGGGGTTTATTGACGTGGTCGCTAGGGTTTTTCGGTGTAGGAAGGCCTCAAATTGGGGGTTAGCTAGTAGAGGTGTGAAGGGGCCTGGCACTGAGATCAGTTCTGTATCCCTTGCAAAGCCCGACCAGGCTCTTGTTAGCTGGTTCAGCAGTGGGGACATTACTGTAAGGCGCCTAATTAAGGTCTGCGGGATCCAGAATACTCCCTGCGTCTGCCTGGCATCTAGGTTGTATTCTAGTTCAACCCAGAGCTTGGAGCTCCGGTTCCTGAGCAGGTTTAGCACGCAGTTCGCTATGTTAGCTTTATTATACAGTGAAAAGTCTGGGAGGCCCAGGCCTCCCCTGGGTTTGTCTCTGGTCAGGGTTCTGTATTTAAGTCTGGGACTGCGGCCTCGCCAGACAAACTTAGTAATCAGGGAGCGGATGTGCTTAAAATAGGCCCTGTGCAGTTTTATGGGGAATGCTTGGCATATGTACAGGAACTTTGGTAAGACGTCCATTTTGACCGCGTTCACCCTTCCCGCCCAGGATAGGAAGAGGGGACTCCATTTCCCCAGGTCTCT